>NW_015648525.1:3069-9960 GCF_001515625.1 Sinocyclocheilus rhinocerous
ATCCTGTCTGCCGCGAACAGGGTGCGCAGAGGTATGCAGATACATACATTGACAGGCAGATAGGAAAGCCAATTAAAACACTCGGATCGAGCGTTTTGATTGGACGAACATTTCTTGGTCCTACGCCTTAAACAGAATATATAAATACAGATAAATACATTTACACCACTTAACTTAATGATTACTATCGGGATGTGAAGAGACTTTCAACCAGCATAACAAAAAATGTTTCTGAAGACAATCGCCTATTGCATCTTTAAGTAAATTTTTCATCTCTGTTTTTATTAATTATTTAAAATGAGACAAATCTGCTATTATTTTAATCTCCAATCTGTTATTTATCAGTTTAGATAGTTTTTTTTATGCTTCACTAACTAGCAGAAGACATCAACTGGTTTTAAACTCCAGTTGCGCAGATGGGGCACGTTGTAACACTGCGTTGCAACGTGCTATTCTATGACATTAGTGATGTAATTTACACTATTTATAGAAACAACGAGAAACAGGTGAATAAAGACTGACAGTCAATGTTTAATGTTTAGAAATTATTATTTCAAGACATGTAAAGCATTTTTGCTCGTTTATATGGGCCGTCCCAAGCATGATTGCAATGTGTTCATTGTCAAACTCCAAAATCAGATTATTTTTAATTCTTAAAAAACGCCATTATTTTATTTGAAAAAAAAATATTATTTTATTTTATTAACAAAATATTTTAGTTTGTCTTGTATATATATTTTTTTCATTTGATCAGATAACATTTTAAGCTGTCATATGATTTCACTTCCATTTTTGAGGGTAAATAAAGAAAAACATATACACTGTAATCATGAAACAAAGCGACATATTTGTACTAGACAAGTGTAAAATTACTGTGGATAAAAAAAAAATTATATTCTGAACCCCATGTGGATTTACACAAACTGTGAAAGTCAAAAAGTGTTACTTTGTGCCCTGTGCTGTTTTTTATGAAAAAAAAAAAAAACATCTCAGGTTACCTTTGTAACCATGGTTCCCTGAGAAGGGAACGAGACACTGCGTCCTCTAGGGGTCGCTATTGGGAACTCCTCCAGCGTGACCGGTGTCTGAAGCATAAACGCACCAATACTATTGGCCGGCGACAGCCTATGACGTCATTACTGGCCCGACCACAGTATAAAAGGGCTCCAGGAGAACACGTCATCCGCTTCTTCGACTGAAGCTTACGTCTGAAGCATCCCCTACAGCCAAAAGGCCCGAGCTGTGCCAAAAAACTTACCTGTAAGGGCTGGTTTATGAAAAACCCGAGCCCAGGGCAAAACTCAAGGCTTGGAATCATAAAAAAGGATTCCTTTAAGGGGATACAGCCAAGAACCAGGGCTGGCAAAACCCATATCCTGGCCTGTAACACAGGGACTACTTCCAGCTCTGAGAGTCATAAGGGGACTTAGTAGCAACACCTGTCTACAAAGTGTGTACACGGAGAGTGGGGCCCAAGGTAAAACCAGGGCCAGAAACAACTCAGAGAAAAGGGACGAGGTCAGCATTGCGCCACCCTTACCCAACAAGGGTTTTTAAAAAATGTGCACAAAGACTAGCGTGCACACCTGCCATGAATATGGACTAGAAAAAGTGCCCAAAGAACTAGCATGAGCACTTACCATAGATATGGATTTAGAAATACCGTTACTAAGCCACAGCAACCACGCTCAGGAGGGAGCGGCGTGCTCATAGAAACCCCTCGGAAATAGAGGGAGCACTACCAAGCTCAATCATACAGGTATCAACAGAGATACAACAGAAGAGTGAAGCCCAGGAAATCTGGGGCCTAAATCCACTCAGAGAAAGGGGACGAAGTAGATCGCGTCACCCTTACCATAAAGGATTTTAGAAAGGTGCGCAAAAGTCCAGCGTGCACACCTACCAGTGCACAGAGAGCTAGCGTGTGCCCTTAACTATAGCGGCAAAAAAACCCAGGAGCAAGATTCTCGACTCTCCGCAGAGAGGAGAAACAGTCGTCCCATCCAGAATTGTAATGACCCACCCGCAGAGAGGGGAGCACCATGCTCAGAACGCAGATAGAACTCCAATAGGGGGAGCTGCAAACTCCCACCATAGAAATAATTGACCAAGGAAGTCACAAAAAGACTTTACTACTTGGTGCGCATCATATGATTATGGAGAAGTGCTCTCGATCCTAGGCTGAGGCAAGCCTTCAGGCTCAGCCAAAAAAACCCAGTTTAGGTCTAAAGAGGCCCCTCAAGGCGAGATCGAGCAACCCTCAAAGGCCCGCAGGTCCTGAGGTTGCAGTATTCATACTGAGGACATGAATGACCAAGGAGGCTTCTCGGGGAAGCCTACCAACTCGGAGTCGAAGTCCAGCCAGCACGGGGTTTACAAGCCGTCAGGATCCTGCCAGTCAACATAAGTGATGTATCCTCAGCGAGGCTCACTGGAAGAGAAAGGAAATGCTTCCATCTAAGAATGAAACAGTATAACATACATGTTAGAAAAGGAATCTCAGCCGAGACTGAGATATTAAAACAACGCAGGACAGGAGGCACTGCAATGCAAAAAAACTAGTCAAAACTAGCAAAGAAGACATGGATCATACTCACCCACCATGGCTCACACACCTGTCTCCCCCGGACCTTCAGTAGGTAGTTCTATGAGACATAGAAACTAACCGGAACATCATTGGTCCAGCCAGAGACTGTAATGCCGGTTGCATGGAGGTTTCTTACCATGATTAGGGGAGGAAGGGGTTAACAGGGGAATTGAGGGAGGAAGACGAGGGTAGATGTAAATACCCTAAGAGGGAGATCCGTCCTGGTTCGGACCAGAGTGTTGGGAACGCCTCGTCTGGATCACCTCCCTCAGGTCTTGCCTCTGACCCCTCGACTCGCGCCACCTTCTAGACCTGCCCGCAGGCGGAGGAGGAGCATGAGTCACGACACTAGCCTTCTGAACCTGTCTTTGGTCCTTAGACCAAGACGGGACAGGACCCCTTTGTTCAGGCTGAGACCTGGGCCTTCGTGAGATGAAGGACTTTAAAGCAGCTGAGCGCGCCCTCGCCTCCTTAAACTTCTTGACAACCGTCTCGACGGAAGTGCCGAAAAGTTCAGAAGGAGAGACTGGCGCATCAAGGAGAAAGCCCCTCTCTTTTGGCCCGATGTCAGCCAGGTTCACCCACAGATGTCTCTCCGTTACCACCATAGCCTCCATAGATCTGCCCATGGAAATAGCGGTCTGTTTGGTGGCACGGAGAGTGAGATCCGTAGTGCAGCGCAGCTCAGACACTTCTTCAGGGGAAAGACCCTGACCTTTATCCAGGTCTTTCAGCAGGTCACCCTGGTAGGCTTGCAAAATTGCCATGGTATGCAACGAAGCCGCCGCCTGACCTGCTGCTGCGTATGCCCTGCCATTCAGATGAGATGTCATTTGAAGGGCTCTGGATGGCAAGGAGGGAGTCTTAAGAGAAGATGTCTCTCCCATAGCGAGATAGCAGGCTAGTGTCTCTTCAATGGGGGGTACCCTCTCATATCCGCTCTCGCGCATCCCCTCCACGTTGGCATAACTAGTCTGCTGAAAACGGTGGATGCGCGAAGAGAACAGATTTTTCCAAGTCTTCTCGATCTCCACATGAAGATCAGGAAGAAATGGAAGACTCACCTGGGCTGGAGGGTTATGGTCAGAAAGATTGCGCTCATCGAGCCGACCGCGAGGCGCCACCTTCTTAGTCCGCTTCCACGGCAAATCAAGCAGCTCCTCATACGCAGGGCAGGAGGTTTGAGAGGACTCAGTCTCAACTTCCTTGTCCACCTCTGACATCTCCCGCTCTTCCTGGCCGGGAGCCAGCAGAGCACTAGCTGCTGGATCGGATGACATCAGAGAAATAATGTCATCCTCCAGCAGCTCACTCTCGTCCACGACCGATGAACGAGAAGGGGAAAGCCCCTTCTTTAATTCATCGGCCAGGTCCACCTGAGAACCCCATGAGCTCAGTTTCCTCCGTGCCTCAGCAGCGGTGGGTCCTGAGCCCCGAGGAACCGATGGCTGACCCTCTTTCCTCGAAAAAAGGGCCAAATGAGAGCAGAGCTTCCTCATGGGAAAAAGCTCACCATGAACGCATGCCGCCCCCTCAAGGACGTCACGCGCGTGCTCTTCGCCCAAACATATGACGCAAAGTTCGTGTGTGTCATCGGGTGTCAAATAACGCGGACATGGATCAACACATCTCCTAAACGCCTTGCTAGTGCTAGTGCTCTCCATATTAGTAACAAACAGAAACAGCGTTCTTACCAGTATGCACTTCAAACAAAACAGTCTCTGAAGACGAAGAAGAGGATGACATGTTCTCCTGGCACCCTTTTATACTGTGGTCGTGCCGGTGATGACATCATAGGCTGTCGCCGGCCAATAGTATTGGTGCGTTTACATGTATGCTTCAGACACCAGTCACGCTGGAGGCGTTCCCCATAGCGACCCCTAGAGGACGCAGTTCGAAGTTCCCTCGGAAGGGAACAACACTGACAGCACCAAAATTTATTGTTCTTACGACAATTAATATTGAAATGCACAATTTTACATTTAAAATTGGTCCTTAAGCGCATTAACCATAGTTGTGCAAATGCCCAAAGGGACTGTGTGAGGTAAAGGAAGATGCCAGTTTATAAATAGGGATGAACATAGAGCAGCCTGGTTTATAACTTCATTGTCATGGTGATAATGATTGTATATTCCCTCAATCGCTATACTAATAGAGCCTGTCTTTTATGAAGCATCTCAGAAATGCCTGGGGTTTTTTTGTTTTTTTTACTAAGTGAATGTCAAACAATGCAAAGGCCTTTTTCACTTTCACCACAGGACAAAATAATAATTTCTGTCCATTTAAACATTTATACATAACATATTTCATTATTATTGTCCTTTATTGCTATGATCTAGGTAGCTATCAAAATTAAATATTGTTGATATAATAATAGTAGTAGAGGCACAATGTGTCTTGTCCAGCTCATGAACGCACATCTGTTAGACATGCTAAGTAAAAGAATGTGACGATTGCAGACGACGACCGTTTGATTTACATGGGCATCATTTTTGAGCCAATCTGATGAGACACATCAGATTGCTTTGAGCAGGGAGCGTCTGTTCAATAACGCGACATGAAAGGCTGACAGATAAGCACTACCCGACTATTTACTGCCAGCTAATGTGATTGAGCAGGGATGGAGAAAACAGCTATCATGGCACTGCTTCGCTTCTGTATTTAAATCACCGATACGCCAGACTAACGTGAATCTTCCACTGAATTAGTCGTTTTTTTATACAATAGACGTGTGGTAAAAACTGCCTCATACCAGGCTGAAAGAACTTTAATTATTGTTCTGCCTTTGTGCCCTGTCTAGGCTGTAATAACAGAAAATTCTTTAGCTTTTCGTGTCTCATTTGATCACCGCATGACACACAGTTAAATGTCACTCAGTTCCTCAATTAACTTTGAGTGGATGCCTCTTGAACCGTCATAGTTCGTCTCGACGAAATTTTAATGCATCGGTGATAGGTGTTTCATTTCTTTCCCACAAATTAAATCTGAAGAGCTTAGAAAATGAAAGTCTGACTCTCATGTCGAACTGAGAAAGGATTCTGTATTGTAGAGGTGATGCCATCTTGTCTGGTAACATGTTTAAATAGTCAGTGTTTAAGACTCATTATACTATATTTAATTTATTATGTAGCGTTCAGAGCCAGGCATTTATGATAATGTTAGCTCAAAGGTTGAGGGTCTCTGCACAGACAAGCTATTTTGCAATGTTATTGTCTCCAAATGTCATCATTTATCTTTTCTCTTCAGGGATGCACTGTTGCAACACACAGTATCATCACCTGTTGTAGAGAAAAGAGTGAGTAAAAGAATGGTTTTAATTTCGACATACTTGAGTTAACAGTTATACATGATTTAAATATGTTGGCAAGCATAAGGTGTAAATCAGTTCCATGCATGCAAATCAATATGCCGTTGTCCTAATAACTGAACAAATGTGATCTTCATTTATTTGTTTCTTTCTTTTGTGCGTGTCTCTCACTTAAAGATGTTTGTGAGGGGCTCAGAAATCAACCAATCAAGTCCTTATTTACTGACAAGAGGAGTAAGAACAGACTGTTCTTAACTCAAAAGCTCTGCACACTCTATTAGTCAATTATTTACCTAGACTTTCTTGTGAAGAACATAAAAAATAAGACAGACAAATTTATATAATAGCTATCATGAGAATTATTCTGCAAAATAGCAATAAGTATTTTTCATAGATGAGGCTTTCTTTATAATCACCAGATCTTATATCCAAAGTTGGATTGTCTTCTTCTTGGATGTTCAGATGCACTTTTATAATGTCTAGAGTGGCGTTTCTATCAGTTGATATATTTGCGAATCACCCAGCAGAGAGCATTTTTCTTTTGCGTAATGTTACTGTTAATGTTAAAGGGGTCATCGGATGCCCATTTTCCACAAGTTGATATGATTCTTTAGGAAGCTCTGCTGACCCCGCCCCTCGCTTCCGAGCCGCTCTCTCTGAGGGACTGTTTACTTTAGCCGCATTCATCGTGAAACTTGCTAGTTAGCACATTATTAGGAAAGGCGATTTGCAAAGATTAATTAAAAAACCTTATACTCACTTCTTCTGTAGGTGAAGCTGGGTCATGAATGATTTGCACGAACATAGACGCATTTAGGTAGATCGGAGGTGCATTCCCTTAAAAAACAAACGTAATCCACTGCGTCTTCAGCAGCTCAGATGTCGGGAGTAAATGACGACTGCTATGTTCATTATTACATCCAACAACAGAACACCTCAATCGCTTAGGAGTCATTCTTGTCTACATCTGCTCCGGCGGTGAAACAATGGCGGACTG
>NW_015648525.1:10381-11555 GCF_001515625.1 Sinocyclocheilus rhinocerous
AAAAAAAAAAACACAGGGTGGCTTTTTATTATTATAGAGTGGTTGTGTACACACACTGCCGACACACATTTCAGTTCAAACAACTTGTAAAAGTGCATGTAGCATTCGATGACCCCTTTAATGTTACACATTTGGTTTATGACTAATATAGTAATAAATGAGATGTGTATATTTGGTGTCTTAGTTGTGTTGTTAAAGGTTCAGCCAAAAATTAAAATGAGCTAAAAAATGTACTCATACTAATGTTTGATTCTTCATCAGAAAGATTTGGAGAAATTTAACATTACATCACTAATTGCTCACCAATGGATCCTCTGCAGTGAATGGGTGCCGTCAGAATGAGAGTTCAAACAGCTGATAGTAACATCACAATAATCCACAACACAACTCCAGTCCATCAATTAATTAATTGTGAAGCGAAAAGCTGCATGTTTGTAAGACACAAAGCCATTGAAAAGGCAGTTTAACTTTAAACCAAAGTTTCTGGGCAAAATATGAGTCTATAATCCAGCATAATAATGCCTCCTTCAGTGAAAAAGGTCTGTCCCCTGTTGTCAGAATCATCAAAAAATTTTATTTTTTTGCTGAACTATTAGTTGTAGATCAGTGGTTCTCAACATTTGAAGGCTCCCCTTTAATATTTAGAATTAGCTTTTATTTTTATTTTTATATTTTCAGTTTTCATTTGAATTTTAGTTTAAAGGGGTCATAGGATGCCCATTTTCCACAAGTTGATATGATTCTTTAGGGTCTTAATGAAAATCTGATGACTTTTTTTTTTTTCCATCTTATTTCAAATTACCGACTCACACTTTTCTCATCCTAATTTTACAAGTTGAAAGTTACAAAACAACACACGCACAGCGCTGACTGACTCTGATAACGGCCGGGTGTTCTCCGAGTCCGATCGACTTGGGTATTACACACAATGTTAAACAGACCCGGAACCTGAAGTAATAGATCGGGTCCGGGTCCTCGGGTCTCGGGTCCTCCGTGTAGACCTCTACCTTAGACCCACTCTGAGTGAGCTGTCATCAGTCCGCCATTGTTTCACCGCCGGAGCAGATGTAGACAAGAATGACTCCTAAGCGAATGAGGTGTTCTGTTGTTGGATGTAATAATGAACATAGCAGTCGTCATTTACTCCCGACATCTGAGCCGCTGAACTGGCAGT
>NW_015648525.1:11833-24173 GCF_001515625.1 Sinocyclocheilus rhinocerous
CAGTCCCTCAGAGAGCAGCTCGGAAGAGAGGGGCGGGGTCTGCAGAGCTCATTAACATTTAAAGGAAAATGCTACAAAACAGCTTGCTCTGAAAAGAGCTGTTTTTGACAGGGTAAAAAAATGTGTTTTTACACTACCACTGAGAATTTTAACCAAACCATGTTACAGACTTTTCATTAAGACCCTAAAGAATCATATCAACTTGTGGAAAATGGGCATCCAATGACCACTTTAACAAAAAAACACATGACCGTACATTACGTTATTAAGCGTAATGCTTGTAAACACTCATTGTGTTGTTATGTATTTTGGAGGGATGCAGTGTGTGCCATGAGTTTTTTACAGATACTATTGGCTTTTGATGTCCGTGTCTTTTGAAAGTCAGTGAGATTGACAGACAGTTGGGTTTCCTATGCAATGTGGGCCCTCTTTTCTCCTTTTGACACCATGAATCCCCTTCCCTTTGAATGTGGTGCTTTGTCATCCGGATGCAACTTAGAGCCACCTTCTTTCTCTTAGCCTTAAAAGTGAGATGCTTTATTCCAACCATTTCATTCTGATTTTCAAAATTATAAGCCTTTTGTTATCTTTTAGGACCTTTGCTCTCATACAGAGACGGCCAGTGAGAGTGGAGAAAGTGATGTCCTCAGAAAGATGTCCAAATGTAGCAGAAAAGGAAGGACTGGGGATTCTTGACCAATAATTGTTGAAAGGTTTGGAAGGGATCACAAATGTCACAAACATCAAAAAATCTACCGTGCCGCAAATTTCATCCACACAGGACTGTCTTCTAACAAGTCTCCCCACCCTAGCATCTTCCCAGCTACTCAAGTGACATTTTTCCATGTCTAGCCCACTGTGTTCTAATCAAATGTTGTCATCCCTCAAACAGCATGTGTCCTTTCTCAAGGCAGAAAAAGTATCAAGAAGAACATCCATAAGAGACATGAAAAGACTCATTTTGTCACACATCAAAGTCCATTTTCAGGCCATCCCTTTAATGCATTTCGTCTGCAAAGCCACATGACCAGAGGAAAATGATGTTATTTTGAGCCTTCACAACACTCTCCTGTCTTTTGAGGTAAAGTCGGGTAAACTGGTTCACGTGACATCATCTACTGTCTTAGAAAAATTTGTTTTGATATGAAGGACTACTCCATAGTGATTTTTTTCACAGGTGTTTTACCTGTATTTTAAATTATATTGCATTGTGTTGTGTTTTAAAGGAAATGTATTGTAGAATGTTAAAATTACTTAACTATTTAATTACAATAAAAAATGCTTTTTAAGAAGTCTGTCATGCTCACAAAGGCTGCATTTATTTGATCCAAAAAATATAGTTAAAACAGTAATATCGTGTAATATTATGAACTGTTTCTATTTTAATTATATCTGTGATGAACAAACTTTATTTTCAGCAGCCGTTACTCCAGTCTGTAAAATGTAAAATGGTCCTTCAGAAATCATTCTAATGTACTGTTCTATTGTTTGCTTGTTTGTTTATCTTATTATATATAAACAAACTTATTTTATTATATACACTACCAGTCAAAAGTTTTTGAACAGTAAGATTTTTTATGTTTTTAAAGAATTCTCTTCTGCTCACCAAGCCTGCATTTATTTGATCCAAAATACAGAAAAAGCTGTAATATTATGAAATATTTTTACTATTTAAAATAACTGCTTTCTATTTTTATATATTTTAAACTTTATTTATGTGATGCAAAGCTGAATTTTTACCTTAATTACTCCAGTTTTCAGTGTCATATGATCCTTCAGAAATCATTAAAGCTGAATTTTCAGCATCATTATGTCGGTGTCACATGATCCTTCAGAAATCATTCTAATATGCTGATTTGCTGTTCAAGAAATATTTATCATCATCATTATTATTATTATTATTATTATTATTATTATCATCAATATTTAAAACTGTTGTGTACATTTTTTCAGGATCTTTGATGAATAGAAATATCCAAAGATCAGCATTTATCTTAAATAAAAAGGTTTTGTAACATTATACACTATACCATTCAAAAGCTTGGAGTCAGTATATTTGTTTTCCTTGGGAAATGATAGAAATTAATACTTTTATTTAGTTTCTTTAAAAAACATTACAAATCTTACTGTTCAAAAACTTTTGGCTGGTAGTGTATATTATTAATTTTTTGGAAACCTTGATACATTTTTATTCTTTGAAGAGTAGAACATTCAAAAATACAGCTAGAACAAAAAGTCATTGGAAGTATTGAAAGTTGTAACCTTCATCCCCCTTTTTCCTCTAGAGCTATCTTGGTAGCAGAAAAGATGCCATACTCATTTTATAGAGAACTTTATTTGGGATTTGCTATAAAAAATAAAAAATATTTTTTTTTTTTATGGATTTGATCATCACCACATGGAATGTCATAGACAAATGAAAAACACCAAGAGCAATTTTGATTGTCCTCCAAATAAGAAACAAAATGTCTGAACAAAAGCTTTGACATTGATTTTTTTTCATGTCTGGACACTATAAAATGATGATGAGTCCTCTCAATACTCATATTGATCTTTGCTCTCTGTGGCTCACTGATCCCGAACAGTGATGGAATAGTCTTTGACATTCACATGATATGCTTTTTGTCTGTTACAATATTACTGTCTCGGCTATTATCTAATCCTATTTGAAGACTAGTGACAATCTATAAGTGCATATTATCTGATGATTTGCCCTGATAGCTCCATTTCTGATTATCACAGTAGTATATAGGGCATAAATGGTATGTAGACATAATTATAAATGCTGAAGCGAAGACAGATTGACGATTGAAACTGATAACTCTGTTCTATACTTATCGTCTCAATAGGAATTTTAGCGCTTTGCATTTATCTTGTGTATGTCTAGTGCGCTGCTAAAGGTCAATTGATTGGTGCTTGGGGCTTGTAAAAGGTCAGAAACAGCTGTGTCTTTGTGTCTGCTGGAGAGAGGCAATACTCTTGTGTCACTCTTTCTGTGGTTTCTCTCAGGGGGGATGCTGGTAGAAGCCACTGCTCCAGTGTTGCGTTTCTCTTAATGGTTATGGTTAGACTCAGAAGGATGCGATTGATTGCAGATCGAACCGAGGCTCGAGGACTGTCCATTCCCAATAAACTTTACTCTAAAGTCACTGCAAAGTTGTCGCTTTTGCCGCAAACACTCTGCAGTCTGTCTTGGGCCGAGCAGCCACTCATACTCTGTTCCAATCAATCGGCTAAACAAGCTAAACGGTCATTATAGAGAAGCACTGCACTCCCCCTTTTCAACATTCATTGAGCAAATGGGAAGGGGGCAGAGAGGAAAAAGTGGGCCGTGTCACATCCTGTGGTTCAGATAAACCTCCCCCTCTTTCTCCATTTAGCTGATCTGATTCGGGACAGAAGGAGCTAGGAAGTTTAGCAAGAAAAAGCAGCATGGCAGAGCGTGACTCATTAGTATGGGGATGACGCCAGGCCTGTTGAGCTGAGTTTGTGCACAAATGTAAGGAACTCTTGCTGCTTCTTGATTTTTGTCTTTTCAATAAGGCTCATTCAGGGCTTGATTTGGTTCATTGGTTTTAATATCTGTGCCCGCTGGTACAATAACGCAGGAACTATTGTGAATTATGAAATGAGCAGACCTAGATCAGATTTTAGGAGCCTTTCTAAAGTAAAATGTAAGAGCATGTGGAGTTTGGTGATTGTCAAAGTGAAAATAAAGCAATAAGACACAAGAGGCCATGCTGTTAGCAAAGGTTAGTGGTGTTCTTGGGGCTCTTAACACACTTTACAGGCCAGTACTGCATTGCCATTTGAAAATCTTAGGTTCATTGATCTTGTACATCCTTAAATGTACATTATGCCTTAAAAGTTTAAATGTTTGTTTTTTTGTGATGTATTCTGTAGTGTTGTCATAAATTCAGAAGATGATATTATTCAGCTGACTAACATAGATGAAGATTTGTTGAGTTAACAAAAGTGGCTTGTTGTAGTATTGAAAGTATCCGAAAGAATGTGGTGAAAACTACAAACTGATCAATAAAGCCATAATTTTCCAGTAAATATGTGTTCATTATTATTTTGAATTTACAATATAGCAAGAAAAAAATATTATACAAAATATTAAATTTTTTTTAAAGACACCAATGCTTAAAGGAACACTCCACTATTTTTGAAAATAGGCTCATTTTCCAACTCCGCTAGAGTTTAAACAGTTGAGTTTTACCGTTTTCGAATCCATTCAGCCGATCTCCGGGTCTCTAACTAAGACCGACGGAAAATGAAAAGTTGCGATTTTCTAGGCCGATATGGCTAGGAACTATACTCTCATTCCGGCGTAATAATCAAGGAACTTTGCTGCCAAGGAATGGGTGCAGCAGGTGCAATGATATTACGTAGCGCCTGAAAATAGTCCCAGCTAGGTAACTTCCAATAAGCCTATTTTCAGTCGCTACGTTATATCATTGCGCCTGCTCAATTGAGGCAAATCAAAGCAACTTTGTACATTCATATATAATGTACAGTCACAGAGAAGTGTTTGTAGTAATTTTACAGCTTCAGACATGGCTCATCCAATCTGAATTTAGAGTCTGAACTATATTGTGTTATTGAAACAGCCTGAAGTTGAAATATAATAGTGTAATAGTATTCGCCGTGAACAGACTCTTTCTCCCACAGCTGTTAAAGCCTAAATTACTTTTTGTACTAATGAAAGTAATTCAGTTTACACTGATGTTAATCACACCCCCAAGCCATGAGCTGATAGATTTACTGGCATGTGTTCTGTGGCTCGGTGATCAATGTGAATAGAAGAGCAGGAGAGCAAATTGCTGGCTTGCGAGTGTGACCTTGTTTGACCTGCGAAATCTACCTGTTATGGATCAGACTGGAGTGGGGAGTTTTTGGAAAAGGTTTATACTCTACATATTTACCTTTTTTGATGTATTCTGGGTGAGAAATTAAATGCTCACACAACCTCAAGGCAGTATGGGTAGTATTAGATAGTAACATTCACGCATAAATGAACAGGGGCCGGTTGCATAAAAGGTTTAGACTATAGTCTTACAAGTTAGACATCTAATTTTTCTTTAAAACTGGTGGGTTTTTTTCTTGTTTTTTTTTTTTTTCAAAAAAGCATAGATTAGTCTAAGTTTAATCCAAAAATAAGACTAATTAGTTATTGGCTGACAGCTAGTTTATGCAGGTCTAGATAATATTTTATTGTGTAAAGATAATTGTGAGATTCTACTGATCCTAGACTTATATCATTTATAGCAATTAAAAGGGCTTAGATGTATTCATAATAAGAACATGCAGTTAGTTTTACTTTCTTCAGTTTAATTTGAGGTGAAATTGAATATGCTGCTGTGTATTTCTTCTGTGCTGTGTTTTTTCATATGAACAGCCACACCTCACAGATGTATTCCACCAAATGTCTCTTAGCCATCTTTAATTCATTCATTTCATAATATCTCTCAACCCATGTATATAATAATGTTACCCCACCCCTCAACACTTTTTTGGAGTTGATTACCATATCCTAGATTTTTCTTAGCTTTTCGTTGTCATGGTGACAGGTCTCTACTCTTGCATCTATAAGACAGTGAATTACTTGATCACTAGAGTCTTATCCCACTATCACCACAAGAGGTCGCTAATCAACCTATCGATGACTGTTTAGGCACCGGAGAAGGTCCTTAAAGCCCTTAAAAGGGTAGGCAATTTTATTTATTTTTTTGCTAGAAACATCTCCAAAAATCGATCATTTCGATTATTGCATATAGGATCTCCTACCTGCTTGTCAACATGTATTTGCATACTTAGCCAATAGCCAGAGTTTGTGGAGTGGTGTAATGTGGGGTTTTGTTGTGTTTCTTGTTCATGTAGTTTGATTCCTGCTGTTGGTGTCATGCTTCCCTTGCCTCATGTCTCTCTGCATTGTGTGTAGGTGCGTTCGACTTCATGCCGCGCCGCGCAAACCGATCGGCGGCTGACTTGAAGCAGTGCATGCCGGTTAGAAATTTTGTCCGACTTGAACCGGCACCGACTCTACGTCACTGTCACGTGTGGCATCAAAGTACCGCGATAGCGTTTCGAGAGCAGCCGGCTGACTCAGCTGGCGCAGCTTTTTCAGAGCGACTGCAGGAGCGCTGATGACGACACAGCTGAGTCTGTTCTAGTCAAGTCTGTTCATGCCTCGTCAAGTCTGTTCTAGTCAAGTCTGTTCATGTCAAGTCAAGTCTCGGATTATGTTTGGATGTTTGGATTTCACCTGTAAATAAACTGCACTTGGGTTCTTCACTACACTTGCCTTCAGTGGACTGGATTCGTTACAAGTGGCTGCTGTAGCTACAGGGTGTAAAATGGTGTAGGAAAAGACGCTAAGATTTTGTTACAGAAGTGCGCCAAAATTCAAAGACTTGCCAAAATACACAAAGAAGGAAAACGGTGTAAAGCCAGTAAAGCTTGGTCGTGTTTTTAGAAGATGGAGGAATTTATGGGATTAATGGGATTAATCGCTACCAACTGTTTGCAGTTTTTCTCGACAAGTTCCATTTATTGAAAGTAGCTTTCAATTGAAGTTGAGGGAGTCAAAAGGAGCGTTTGCAAAAGTTGTTTGAAAACATGCCTTATTTTTGTAATGTTATAAAGCAACTGTACATATTTATTATTATTATTATTATTATTATTATTATTACCTGTAGCGCAGTTTCAGAATAATTCTGATGCATCTGCTTCTTTCCCATGCTTTCCCTAAAAAATATCTGTTTGGATGAGCGGGTACGAAATTCTGTGAAAAGAGTGGATTGCTTTACGGCAGCAACAAATGCACGTGTACAGCTGTCAGGACAGTGATATATTTACAACAGTGGATTCCACTCACTTAACTGTAATTCCCCAGAAGTTCTGTTTTAAGTTTTTTTTTTTTTTTTTTTTCAGATTAATTAAACAATCAACTGAGAGAGCTTTACATCTTATGCGGTTCTGTAACATGATGAGATTGATTTCCTTTTTTTTTGTACAACGAACATTTCAGTTTAAAGTTGAACTCAAACCAACTACCAATTTGCAAATCATCTGGCTGTTATGTAAACTAAAGCTGTTATGTGTTCCGAGATTTCGCCTATTATCTATGGGAGGTAGATCTTTCTCTGCTATGGCTCCCAAACTTTGGAACACATTGCCCCTGGCTCTCCGAACAATAACCACACTCCACGAATTTAAGTTTGAACTCAAAACCTATATGTTCCACCAATATTACCTGTTATAATGTTTTTTTTTTATGATACTGTATTATTACTGTGGTATGCAACTGCAACCACATGTTCTGGACTTGGAAAATGTCTTGTCCATGTATGTAGGAATGTATTTGCTTCTGTCATTGTGCAGTGTCCTTGAGCTTGGGAAAGGCACTATATATATTAAACTTATTATTATTATTATTATTATTATTATTATTATTATTATTATTATTATTATTATTATTATTATTATTATTATTATTATTATTATTATTATTATAAAGCCTGCTAGCTATTTGCATTCAAAATGTCTGTCATTATGTCTCAGCAAGCTGTCCAATTAAAATTGAAATGGGGGTTCAACATAGGAAAATTAAGATTAGGCTATTCGCAGTGCCTGAGATTACTGTACGTGTCCAGTTGTTTTAGCGAACAGTGTCTCCCCTCATACATGATTACTTTCTTGCTTGTTGTTGAGTGGTGCAGCATTTGTTGATAGGTTAGGAGATGAAGTGCATTAGACCAAACAAACTTAAAATGATGAGGACACCATGAGTAATGCTGTTTCTATGGTTACAGTAAAGAAAAGGCAAAAATTGTTTAATGCCCAACAGTTTGGGAGTTATTCCAGCTACATGTTATACATGTAATTCTATGTCTGCAATGACAGAGCGAAAACAAATATTAGCTTTGAACCCACAGAACTCACTTAAGTATAGCATTATGTCCACACACTCACATGTTGGGTTTCCATTTTTTATGGAGATTCCATAGACGTAATGTTTTTTATACTGTACAAACTGTTTTTTCTAACTCCTTACCCTAAACCTACCCCTCACACAAAACTATCTGCTATTTTAGATTTTCAAAAAAGATCATTCAGTTTGATTTATAAGCTTGTTTACGCATGGAGACATATAAGTAAAAAATCTTTTTCTCTTTTTCGGAAACAAAGGCTAAAACAGGCTTTAAATAATGACATGATTTCCATGATTTCTGTGATGTCCAAATAATGACCATTAATCTATCTATCTATTATCTATCTATCTATCTATCTATTATCTATAATTATCATGACTTTTGTCTTTTTTTTCAATAACACAAGCAAAAGAAATGTTGCTTATATTACATTACAGTGCACCAAATCAGTTAACTCGTTTACAGTGCAACCAATTTACCTGCCAGAATGCCTGTTTAATAGATGGGTTGAATAGTGACAAAAAAGGGGTTAAAAAAACAATGAGGCTGGGTGAAGAGGTTATGGATAACACAAGGTCAGAAAACATATTTACTTTTAAGCTTCCAGAATGGCCAGTAATCTTCCTCTGCTCTACACATGCTACCAATGTCAATCACAGGCCTCTTGTAATGTTATCAAACATAATAATTTTGTGTTGTTGAAAATACAATTTAACGGCTGTCCCCTCTCTGCAAACCTATACTTATTTTGATTTCATGCACTCATCAAGCCACATCATTTATGCTGTTGTGATGAAAACTGAGAGGGGAAGTTTGAAAATGGAGAGACAATACCCTCTATCTATCTATCTATCTATCTATTATCTATCTATCTATCTATCTGATCAAACAAATTATCATGACTTTTGTCTTTTTTTTCAATAACACAAGCAAAAGAAATGTTGCTTATATTACATTACAGTGCACCAAATCAGTTAACTCGTTTACAGTGCAACCAATTTACCTGCCAGAATGCCTGTTTAATAGATGGGTTGAATAGTGACAAAAAAGGGGTTAAAAAAACAATGAGGCTGGGTGAAGAGGTTATGGATAACACAAGGTCAGAAAACATATTTACTTTTAAGCTTCCAGAATGGCCAGTAATCTTCCTCTGCTCTACACATGCTACCAATGTCAATCACAGGCCTCTTGTAATGTTATCAAACATAATAATTTTGTGTTGTTGAAAATACAATTTAACGGCTGTCCCCTCTCTGCAAACCTATACTTATTTTGATTTCATGCACTCATCAAGCCACATCATTTATGCTGTTGTGATGAAAACTGAGAGGGGAAGTTTGAAAATGGAGAGACAATACCCTCTGGTGGTACCGATGGAGCTTAGCTTTGTGAATCAATAGTTTACATTGTAAAGCACTTGAAGGATTGAAAAAAAATGCAGGTGCAATTTTTTCCAATTATCTTCTTGGTATATTTTTATTGTATAAATAAAACTATATAAATAAAGAAATTATTTTAGTTTAAGTAACCTCAGTGATGTGGGGAAAAAGAATGCTATTTTTACAAAAAGCATACTATAACTACTAGCAAACACAGCATTTGTTTGTTAATGGTGTTTACAGTTAAATCACTCAACAAACACATTCTAAATCAATCAAAAGCAAAAAAAGAGGTTTTTATTTGTACAACATGTTCCAACTCTGCATATCAAACAGTTATGTCAGTCACACACAAACATATATTTTATTCATGAGTTTATTTATATGCATTATCCATGCTTGAATTAATCTGTACAAGTAGAAAAAGCTTAAACCAATAGTGTTCAAAGAAAACTCTTATGCATACCGCGAGGCTGCAACAGATACAAAACCTGATATTCCGGCTGCTCAGTTTTTATGGCATTATACATGTTACTACACTTTCAGGAAACTTTCAGGTGTACGAACCAGCACTCATGTTATCTCTCAAATCCATTTGGATCCAGTCTTTCCATATCCCCCCAAAAAATTATTATATTCACTGTAGTATATTATTGTACCCACAGATATCCAAAGCCAGTTTTGTATTTTGTAAGCTTGGAGATGTATATACACGAAAATAACAAAGAGATACGATCCATCAGCAAAGGTGTTCACACTTATACAAATGGACAAAATTAATAAAGTTATCAAACAACAGCAGATATGACTACGTCCCAGATGGACCAGCAGGGAGTATCGGGCACATGCCCTTATCAGTTCTCCGTCCAACGGCTACTAAATGGATAGCTGGGCTGGAAAAGTGATAAGGAGATGTGGTCGACTGAAATCGAAGTCTCACCATGATGGAAGAGTCCCCTGTATATTCTGTACGTCCAACTCCCCATCCAGTATATTCACAGCAGTAGAATGTCAAAAAATGTCCAAAGAGCTCATCTTGATATCCTCAACTCCCATTAGAAACAAAACCTCCGACCTGCTGACTATGGAAGTATCCTGAAAATACTCACAGAGAAAGTTGTTTAGACACACCTCATTGATGAGTTTTATGTCACCTTAGCCCGACCCTATTCCGCTTTTTCTAAGCTCTCATTGGTTCACAACTGAGATTCGGATTTCAGTCGCTCATCAGAATGCCAGCCAATGGGGTAGGAGAGGAGCGCTCAGGCAACCGGATTGGAAAAGGTGCTATTCACACAGGTGTGGTTCAGCTGTGCATTCCAGCACACACATACCTGTCAGCTTAGACTTCATCTCCATGCCCTGAAAAGACGGGCTGTCTCCCAAAAAGAGCACTACATAAGATCGTTCAAAACCACATTCCTCCCTTTAATTATTTTGGCTTGCATGTAATAAAAATATACATCTCATCCAAAATGCAAAGTGGCACAACGTTCGGTTTTAATGAAATTCAGTAGAGTCCAATGGTCAAGTCAAGTCACCTTTATTTATGTAGCGCTTTTAACAATACAGATTGTGTCAAAGCAGCTTTACAGTATCAAATGGGAAAATAGTCTGTCACTGGTCTGACATCACACTGAAAATCTAATGTCAAATCATTAAATAAGCACAAAACTTTGAACCCTAGTGGGCATTGTGTTCGCATGCTAAAACAATTAGATCATAAGTACAGTTTTAACATTGAACTTTGTACAAAAGCTCAAATGTTATTTTTTTCCATTGAAGCACAAGATTGCTCTTTGGATCATTCTGGAGAACCTGAACATCAGGTCTGACAAACTTGGGGAGTTCATGTAGACTCCAATTTTCAAGGTCCAATTTTCACTATTAACTAACTATTAACTAGGCCTACAACTTTTGCCTCAATAAACTCCCAATTTGCTGCTTATTAATATTTAGTAGGTAGTTGTTAAGTTTAGGTAGGCCTATATGTAGGGCTGGGCGATAAAACGATAACGATAATTATCGCGATAAACTTATTTGATAAAACGATAACAAAAGTTTATCTGCTCTACTCAAAGTTCACACAGCAGCGCAGTGCAAGCTTACTAGAGCAGATGCGTTTACGCACTGACAAGTCTCGGTCACACGAGCACTAAACAGTGCTTAAATTCACTCAAAAACACAAATGACTCCATGATTTAAAACAGTTTAAAGCCAGATGAAACAGCACTGACAAACAGGAGAAACACTTCACAGTCAGAAGTCTTTTCATTCTACAAATCACCATCATTTATGGATTTACTGTAGTAACACTAACTGGTAAAAACATGGTATTGTAGCAGAAATGTGGGATCTTTATGTAAAATGTTATTATATTATAAATGTAGACATGCATTAAATGTAATAGAGTAATGGAATATAGGCTAATTAGAGTATTTTTTGTGATTAAGCTATAGCGTTTGTGTATTTACTGTTTTTCATACAAACACCTAGAAACCAAATAGTTCCATCATACCATGAAATTGAGGTGCAGTATGTATGGTTTTAACTGGTTATCATGATCTAAATGTATGCTACTTTGGAAGACCAATGGCTAATTTTAATAAAAAGCAGAATAATACATTAATATGTCCTTTATGAATAGTAATTAAACAGCCAATATGCTAATAATATGCATGTTAATAAGCAACTGTAAGGTCTGTTTTGGGTTTTGTCATGTTCATGTTTTCATGTCTTTTATTTTGTAATTGTTTCATGCTGTTAGTGTCATGCTTCCCTTGCCCTCTTGTCTTCATGCTATTGGTTCTTCTGTTCATTGTGTCATGTTCTGATTGGTTGTCCAGGTCATGTGTCTTGTTTCCCATTGGTTTGTTCATGTCATGTGACCCACACCATGAACCCAGCAGATTGCCTACTTCGTCTCCGACAGGGAGACCTATCCATAGAGGATTACGTGGCTGAGTTCTGTGAGCTTTACTACCAGGTAGACTTTAATGAAACCTTCCTAAAGGACATTTTTCG
>NW_015648525.1:24602-36196 GCF_001515625.1 Sinocyclocheilus rhinocerous
CTCCAGAGTCCTCTCCTGTCCACGAGTCCGCTCCAGAGGCCTCTCCTGTCCATGAATCTGCTCCTGAGGCCTTTCCTGTCCATGAATCGGCCCCAGTGGCCTCTCCTGCCTATGAGTCTTTCTCAGAACCCTCTCCTGTCCACGAGTCTGCCCCAGAGGCCTCTGCTGTCCACGAGTCTGACTCAGAGGTAGCGGCATCCGCTGCAAAACCTCCAGAGGTGGCGGCTTCCGCTGCAGAACCTCCAGAGGTGGCACCGTTCGCTTCTGAACTCTTTGCTTGTCCTGTCACGGCCACAGAGGCTGTTCATGAACTCACTGTCCGCCCTGTCACAGCCATGGCTGCCCTGTCACAGCCATGGAGGCCGCTCACGGACTCACAGTCTGCCCTGTCATGGCCACAGAGGCCGTTCACGAACTCAGACTGTCTTGTCACGGCCACGGAGGCCGTTCACAAACTCATTGCCTGTCCTGTCACGGCCACGGAGGCCGTTCACGAACTCACTGTTTGTCCTGTCACAGCTAAGGAGGCTCCGCCATGGCACCCCGCTCTGCCTGCTCTGCCATGGCTCCCCAGTCTGCCTGCTCCGCCATGGCTCCCTGCTCTGCCTGTTCCGCTTCATGGGCCTGGCCCTCCATCCCACCCCCTGGACCACCTCCAGTCCTCCACCCTCCTGGACATTCATGTCATGTGACCCTCTTTGTTTGCTATAAGTAGCCATGTCGTTGCCTTTGTTCCTGGTCGTGTATTGAACGTATTTATCCTGCTGTCGGTTAGTGTTTAGGTCATAGTCAAGTCTAGTCTGTTCAAGTCAAGTCATGTCAAGCCTGTGTTAATTGTTTGGATTCTGGATCACTTTGTAAATAAAGCTGCACTTGGGTTCATCTTCAACTCGCCTTCAGTGGACTGATCATTACAGAAACTAATTAATAGTGAGAATTGGTCCCTAAACTAAAGTATTACTAAATTGACAACTGACAGTTTCAGTGACTCAGATGAAACTGATTTAATCAGTTAATGTTGGGGTATTAAATAAGTGCAAAACTCTCAACCAGCTATGGAGTTTTGTCCTCTGTAGATGACATTATTTTCTAGCGATTTCTCTGAAACCTGAATGTCCTGTAAAGAGCACATTCAGGGCTTTTCAGAGATACCAAATGATTGGATGTTTCACCATGACCACTCCCTCTCCTTGGTCTTTAAAAATAGCTGACATTCATTTAGTGATTAAATGTAACACCCTTATGGAAATATGATAATATTTTTTTTAAATCCTTTGAATCTGACAAATTTTCTAATGGTTTGTCATAAATCAACATCTCAGGAAAATGTCATGGGGTTTCAAATCAAAATATGACTTTCTGTTATGAAACAGGACGTCGATTTCATACATGAAAGTAGAGGACACCAGGACCTAAAGCATGTTTATTACACATTTTGGGAGACACAACAAATGAATAGGGGAAAAATTATATATCAATAATCCTATGAAATATTAGGTATTATTATGAAAATCTAGCTAATTATTACTCCCAATTTTGCACTTATTTTTTTCATTCTATATTGCCCCAAAAAATCCATTAATATGCAAATTAGATACAGTTTATAGATACATTGTGTATGATGGGAAAATCCATTTATGGCTATTTTACACAATTAATTCTGTTATATCTTTCATAACATACTTGAGAATCATCTTTATATAAAGTGTGGTATAAAAAATAAAACTGATTTGTGATTAAAACAAAAATCCCACTGTTTTTGCCTTTTCATGTCTATTCATGTCTTTTTATTTTTTTAAAATAGGACTTTTTAAAGTCCCAATGTCCTCTACAGAGGACATAGCATTAATGACATGAAAAAATACTAAATTCACAAAACTTTTTTCCTGGTAGTCAGGAGGTTAATGTGTTTAGATGCCATGTCTTTGTTTTGTCTTGTTTTGTTTAAAAGTATTGTTTGCATGCTTGAAGCTAATGTAATAAGGAGAACGTAAGCACCAACAGAGATAATGCAACTTTACAGAATCAAGATGTCTGGGATGCATTGGTTGAATTAGGACATTTATTTGAGCATCACAACAGTGGGGTTTTAATATAGATAGTCAGCCATGTTGGCCAAAAAAGCTTGAAGGTTTTAGGTTGCCTTGCCACTTTCTTGCCACTTGATGTGAGGTTATCTAAGTACAGGTGCATCTCAATAAATTAGAATGTCGTGGAAAAGTTCATTTATTTCAGTAATTCAACTCAAATTGTGAAACTCGTGTATTAAATAAATTCAATGCACACAGACTGAAGTAGTTTAAGTCTTTGGTTCTTTTAATTGTGATGATTTTGGCTCACATTTAACAAAAACCCACCAATTAACTATCTCAACAAATTAGAATACACAGATGTTTCCCATACAGTATCAATGAGTGTTTCTGGCCCGTCTCTTCCCTTTTCCCTGCAATGCCCGTCACTTGCACTTGCTGCTGTTGTGAGCAGGCTGCCAGTTTCTGTTTGTGTCTGTGTGCTTGTTTAGCCCTGTTTGTTTGTAGGCTTCCAGGGAATAACCAAACCTAAAGACCCAGCTGGTGGTGGAATGTTAAATGTAGGTTATACTGAGACTTCTAACACTACAGTATAAATAATCCACAAGTATGATTGCAATCCAATGAGTAGAGATAATATTTTAATTGCACAGAATAGAGTATAAACCTCAATGACTCAGCATATACTCAATCAGTCAATTTACAAAATGTGACCCATTTATGACCCTCTTATATATTTAGAGCATGTGTAAATACTTTAACAGTGAATAGCTGATGCCAACTTTAACTGTGTTAAAGTAATTAATAAGTTAATAAAATAAAAATAAAATTAATTAAAAAAAATAATAAAATTAAAATAAAATGCTGCCAAGGCCAAGTCTTTTAGGTTTAAGTTTTCCATCTAGTATTTATATTATATTTATTTCAACTTTATTTCCCTGGTGTTTTCTCTAATTATCAGTCCGTCTAACTAGCTTGTAAATTAGGAAATTGTAATATCTGTCTAACTAAAATGTCAATTTCTGTTGAACAAAACAGTGGTTTGGCCCATAGTCTGTGTCATAAACTGTCTCTCATTTCTCAGAGAAAATGCATTTAAATATGGATAAATTGCAAATGAACCTTTTCTGTATTTTCATTTTTGTATCATCAAACATGTCTCTCTCTCTTGCACTATCTTTTAATATTTTAGTTGACAAAATGTGTTATTAAGAAGTCTTGTAGTTGTGTCCATGTGCGTCAATCATATTTTAAAAAAAGACAATTGTTACAATAATTTGTATTGTAAGTTTATAGGGCACAGTCTTATAATGTCATTGTTACTATAATTCTGAGAGCAAAAATGAATTTTGTAGAAGTATCAGCTTGAAATGTCATAAATCTGTCAAATAATTCTGCATAATTACAATGAACCTTTATTTTTAAGTCTGAGTGTATATTATTTTGTAAAATAATTATAAAACATATTCCTATATATTTTGGAAAAAAAAAAAAAAAAGATGGCAATCCCGCATAAGAAGTTAAATTAATCTGCCATTTTATTTGTTTTGATCTGGATCATTTAAATGAATAGTCTGTATGAACCGATTCACTGATGGGTGAATGAATGAATGAATGAATGAATGAATCCGATTAAATGAATCTTGATAAATTCTTTCATTTTGCGAGCAAAAATAGCCGTTTACAGTATATTAGCTCTTTGTACTAAGAAGTAGCTTTTCACTGATTTTTTATATTAAATGCTAAATTGCTTTCATTCTACTGACAATTTAGTTGATATCAGTGATGCTATTTTTAGTTCGTTATTTCCCAACGCTGGAAAACATATTTTATTATAAGCAAGAAGTTTTGTCAATCATTGTTTGTGGATAACCCACGATGAAAGGAAAACAAAGGAAAACAAAAAAATAAGGGTACAAAATTGTCCCTGGAACGGTACCTAAAGTAGGCCAACTAATTAATACACACATGCACCATTTAGGGATAAATAGGTACAAATATGCACCTTTTAGCTTTTGTACCTCAGGGTGCCGCCCCAGTGACAGCTTTTTTCTTCACAGTGTTGTGATTGATGACTTCTTCCATTTATATATATAAAAAAAGTCCACTTTCCATGTCGTTTTTGATAACTAGTGTGTGATCTAAACATCCATTGCTTTCACTTCATGTGCAATTTTACAATTTCCCAATTGACCATCATGCTCTCCTGCAGATAAAACACACTTATCTGTACATAATGTTCTGGATTCAACAAACACTCACAGACAGACACACCACAATCTCCTGAGTGCCAGCTCTAATTGAAAAAAGCGCTAGGAATAGCCACTAAGGTCCAAGGGCTAATAGTGTCATGATGAGAGATGATTGTACGATGGGTGGAAGGAGATGTGCACACTCTATTGTCTTGTAAAGACAAGAGTTGGTAAATGGTGAAGGGCCTTGATTGAGTCTTCTTACAGACATCAGGTAATTCACTCTAATTATGCCTTTGGGGGCATGCTTACAAATATTTCACTTCATAATTTTCAGTCTCTGTAGTTTGCCTTTCTCTATCATGTGATTGCAGGAGTTTGTTCTTAAATAAACGTGACTTGATCTTATAATTTACAACAGTTGCATTTTAAAGGAACAGTTCAGCTAAAAAAAATAAATAAATAAAATAAAAACCCTCAGGCCATCCAAGATGTAGATGAGTTTGTTTCTTCACTGGAAAAGATTTGGAAAAATGTAGCATTATATAATTCCCTCACTAATGGATCCTCTGCATTGAATGGGTGCCGTCAGAATGGGAGTCAAAACAGCTTATAAAAGCATCACAAGTCATCATCACAACTCCAGTCTGTCAGTTAACATATTGTGACATGAAAAGTTGTATGTTTGTAGAAACAAATTTACCATTAAGGCATTTTAACTTTAAACTGTCACTGCTGGCCAAAATTCTGTAGTCTATTTTAACACTCCCTCCAGTGAAATCCAACCCCTGTTGTCCTCTCACATCAAAATCCACCAACATATTTGTTTAGAACTGTTTTGGACTGTTTTCAACTGCAAATGGTGCTTGCCTTGATCTGTGCGAATTTCTCTCCTGTTTCAAATGAGACAACCGGAGAAAGCAATATTATGAATAGAGGACTCTTTTTAGCTGGAAGCAATGTTTTGAAGTTAAAAAAAACATCTTGATGGATTTGTATCTTACAAATACTCAGCTTGTGAAGTACTACAGTACTTGTGTATTATATACTCTTATTCTGACAGCAACCATTCACTGCAGAGGATCCACTGGTGAGTAAGTTATGTAATGTTAAATGTCTCCAAATCTCTTCCAATGAAGAAACAAAGTCATACATCTTGGATGGATGGCCTGAGAAATTTTCAGCAAATTTTCTTTTTTTGGCTAACTATTCCTTTAAGGCAAACCATATTTAATTTATGTTTAATATTTAATTTAACATTCCAGATTAATATGGAATATTAATATTAAATATGGAATATAATAATTTGGCACACATTTTTATATACATACAGTGTATTTTCCCAGGTAGTGAAACCCACAACAATGGCGTTGCAAGCATCATCTAAATGTGCATATTTTCTGTACATCTTCTATGTTTACTCACGAACAGCAGTTTATTGGCTGATCTGGTGCTCATAATGTGGTGATATAATCCTGTTACTTGCTCAGCAACACATCCTCCTCTTTTATAGCACAGCAGTGCAGCACAGCGCCTTTGCCAGCAGGGGGCTGAACGACTGACTTTCTAAAAATAGTCATCAACTTTATTTCTCAAGGGATACAGAGGCTTTTCTAGAATGTCTTCTTCTATTTCTAAACAAAGCACTCATCTGCTCTATAATAGAGATTACACATTCTACAGAATATCCTTGAGCTGAATATATTGTGCACGGTGAACAAGCAGCTAGCTGTTTAATGGCACAGTCCATATGTTCACATGAATAGTCTGGTCATATATCATATATGTTCATATATCAAACTGAGATGTGCCACTGTATTTCAAAAGGGTAAATCAGTCACTTCTTTCCAAAGACTGAATTTGGAGCTTTATGTCGTGATGCTGAGGCGGTTTCGTAACATTTAGATGTTGATGTGGCTTTTGAGATGTGAAGGAAGGACCCCACGTATCTGCCTGTACTGCCTTAAAGACTTTTCCCCCCAAACCATTTTTGGCTGTACTGAATTTCACTCAGTTGCTATGGACACAGATCATAGTTTTTTTTTTCTTAAATCTGTGTCCATGACAACAAACCAGCTATTACAGAAAGGGGCCACAATGTAATTCACTTTAGAAGAGGTTGCACGTGCAATAAAAATAAAAAAAAGATGTCAGACTGTCTATTGTTTCATATCGCATTTACATACAGAAAGTATATACTATTTGTGTACTACAAAGTTGTGTGTCTGTCACTATGGTGGTAAACTGAAGAATTTGTTCAACCATCACACAATATGACTGCTAAATGTGTTGTTGGATAGGATGGTGAGCTGTCTCTTTTTATTTAACAATTGATATGAATTATTAGCCTATCAGCCTAAACTCTGTACACTAGCAACAGACACTGAGTTTGTTTGTTCAAACTGTGTGCTAATAGTGCAGCGGAGCATGTAGAATGCTGCTCCAGTGTTTTCCGTGCTGACACTAATTGTGGCTTGCATGTGGTATAAAATGAAGAGGCTATGTACTAATGATGAATGGCATGGAGAGGCTGAATTCAGATGCATCTCAATAGCTATTATTCTCCATTGAGTGAGGAGAGGAAATGCTAGCTGACTCCAAAGGCGCAGATTACATGAAACGTCCTGAATGTCCTCAAATGATTGTTCCCTTTAACCTTTGCACTTGTAGAGCACAAGTGCAAAGGTTAAAGGGAACAATCAGTCCTCAGTGTGAGATGATTCCGATTTATTTGTGATTTTAAAACCATTTGTGCTTTAAAGTCTAATTGTGTGGACATAAAAATACAGCATGCTCAGAAGAGAAAGCGAATGTTATGGTAAGAGTTTATTAATTGTAAATTCCAGTGGAAATATATTGAATCTGATTTGCACATCTGTGGGCCAATGGTGATTTACACTCTTAAAAATAAAGGTGCTTAAAAGGTTCTTCCCAGCAATGCCAGAACCATCTCTTTCTTACCTTTTTATAATCTGAAGAACCTTCTTTCGCCACAAAGAACCTTTTGTGAAACAGAAAGGTTCTTCAGATGTCAAAAGTTCTTTATGGAACCATTTAGACAAAAAGGTTCTTCTATGGCATCGTGAAGCACCTTCATTTTCAAGAGTGTACATTGTGTCACTGACCTCATTGTTAGTACTGTATACCTAGATAGTTCATCAAGAGAAAGCAAGTATAGAGATTTATTTGAAAGATGTGTTAGCTTAACTGTCAAGTGTCCTAAACTTTAAAATATATTTTTAAATAATAATTATGACATTTTATTGGCTTTAGTTTTCTGCTGGATGACAAGTAGTGTAAGATGGGAAAAGATGGAGTAGTTCATCCAAAAATTAAAATTCTATTATCATTTACTCACTCTCATGTTATTCTAACCCGTTATGTCTGTCTTTGTTCTGCTGAACACAGCGGAAGATATTTTAAAGAATATGGATAAACAAACTTTTTGTTGGTCCCCATTGACTTCCATTGGAAAAAAAATACTATGGAAGTCAATGGGGACCAGAAACTGTATATCTTCTTATACAATAGAATAGCTTCTTCTGTGTTCAGCAGAAGAAGAAGAAAATGAGAGTAACTTAAGGGTGAGTAAATGATGACAGAATTTTCATTTTTTTTGGTGTACTACTGTCACTTTAAGAACAATGTGGATTTGCTTCTAAATTGTAATATATTTAAGATATAAGTTTAGCATGTACAGGATGAAGAAAGCCCCTGGGTACATTTTTAGAGAATTTAATATTTGATATTCAATATAATTGTTATATAAATATTACTGTATTAGTGTCAATAATGTAAAATACTAAATCATTTATTTTTCATAAAAGTATGTTTTGACATTTTAGTTGAATAATTGAAGACAGGCTAAGCAGAATCACGGTGAAAGAGATATTTCAGAAAAGTAGTACATTTATTCTATGAATTCAATACAGGCATACAAATAAATGCATATTTAATTGGCCAAATTTTAATCGAGGATATGCCATAAATTGCAACACCATAAATTCAAATTGAATGATTTCACTCAATTAGCTTATAGGTTTTAATGAATAGTGAAAATGTCTGAAATGTAAATCTTACTCCTGAAATTATTGAATAAAACCCCCATGAATTACAATTTAAAAAATAATAACAATTGTAATAACATGCCGTTCAGTGCTTCTGTGCCATTTTACCCACAAAATATTTAATGTAAAAAAAAAAAAGATTTTTCAAAATTGTAGATAAAAATTATTTGAGTATGTTTTACAAGAAAATACTATTTCAGTCTTTCTACGTCAAAGTTTCATGCTTAATTCAATGTGTTACTTACTGTTTCTTTGTGTGTGTGTGTGTGTGTATATATATATATATATATATACATACACACACACACACACACAAAGAATAAAGAATAATATATAATATTATATATAATAGTTCACAATTAATTTCTACAAATACATCATTAGCAAATAGGCACAAAAGCCTTTGATATTCAACAAAATATTTAACATATTTAGATAAAATGACTAAATGAAGAGCATAACCACAACAATTTAACAGGAGATTTAAAATTAAGAAAACATTGAGGTGGGAGGCATCTTACCCCCAAACAACTAGACTAGCCTAACCAGCTAGTACTAGCAAACCATGTTAGGCTGCAGTTTATGCAGAAGACATGAAAACAATACAAATAAGAGAACTTCAAACTAACCTGTCCTACATTCAGTTGTATACGCACACAGTTCTCCTGCGCCTTGATTTCTGTCTCCATCCAGCAGATGGCGCTCACATGCAGGTGGTTGACCGTGCGGCATGGTCATCAGGCTCATTATCAAAGCGGATGATGAGGCTGCACTTCGCTTGCAAAGCTCGCAGCTGAGTAAACTGGGGATAAGGAGCAGGTCCAGAGGACGACGCTGAACTCAAAGCTGGCCATTTTCACTTAATATGAACCCTGCATTACTTAAATCTGTAAATCTGGGGCATGTGTTAATTAGAGCCTTTTTGTCTGTAACCATTGGTTACAGATTAACTACTGATTGGCATTTTTAGTTAGCAGCAGGTGATATGATGCTTTGAATGTGAATTTATGCAAAACACAAAGCCATACTCTCAGTATTCACCATATAAGGCTTTGACATCAGCTAAATCTGCCTGCATGCAGATGATTTTATCCTTGTACCTAAAGTAGGTTTACTTACTACAAACCAGCTAAAGTAGATTCATCTTAGGCCTTTAAATTAGAAAGTTTGCGTTTAATAAAATTCAGATATGAACTTGAGTGTTGTGCTCCCATTTCATTCCAGGTTTTAATTGCAACTTCTGTATCAAGTCAAGTGAAGCTGCTGTTACTAATGCCGTTGAGGTATTACACTTAAAAATCTTTGTAACGATTCATTAAGCAGCACTTTGTATTCATACTAACATCTTTTATCTGTGAGGTTTCAGTGTTGGCGTTTAATAATGACACAGCAACACTGCGAAGGGAGAGCAATGGATGCCTTCTACGGTAACACTGCAGTAAAAAGGAGAGAAAGGGGGTGTTTAAGATCACCACCTCAAAATCAGCTCTGCACGCTGTTGGCAAGCCTTGTTGCTATGGAGATCGCATCCTACTGCAGGTGTAAGTAACGACAGAGGAAGTCAACTGTGTTTTCTCCTTCCCTCTCCTCACGCTATGCTGCTTTTTATCTCTCTCTTTACTCTCTCATCGTCCCTCGCTCTCTTTTCTGTCTCTATCTGTAATCGTAGATGTGAAACTGCGTTTTTCATTTCGGTCGATAGAACCGGATCTCGTAGCTCAACAGTCAGCATAAACCGTAAATACCTTCACATCTGTGCTGCAATTAGTCACCGGTGTAACTAGCCATTGTTGCGTTGAACGATTGCAACACGAGTTGTCTTGCTGGCCAGACAACCTCTGGCTGATGCTTCGTTGGACACGCTGGGCTGTGCAATAGAATTAGCTCACAGGCGGTGTGTAAAATGCACACAGAGCCAGACTGAAATAAATGAGCTGGGAAGCCTTTTCTTTACCATCTTTGGCTTTTGTGGAGATCTAAGCTGAAGAGATGCAGATCCAACCCAGCAATGAGCATTATTGTTGTTGCCCTTATCCAGTCTGTTACTACTATTTCCAATAATGCATTAAAAAAAAAAACATATTTTAGCATTTTTTTTAATGGTGAAAAATTAACAGTCAGGGACTGTTGAGTCTGTACCCTTTAGATGAGGCTTCAACCACAGAAAATCAATTGTGCTTTATGGTGTAGTGGAGTATGATCAATTACCATACAGCATGGTACAATCATGATAATGCCTAGGACATGCAAACTAAATTTAGTATAAGGACGTTTTACACTATTTAAAGGAATAGTTCACCCAAATATGAATAATTACGTTATTATATAGGCTACACTGCTGTTCAAAACATTTTTGAAAGATGTCACCAAGGCTACATTTAATGAGTTTATTTGCAAAAACAGATAACTCCGTTTTTAAAAATGTTCAAAAATCATGTTTTTTTTATTTTTATCCTGCATTCCAATTAATATCAATCAAACTTCAGTTGGGTTGTTTTGATTAAATATTAATAACTAACTAACAACAATAAAACATGATAACACAATAAAAAACATGATTTATGAAAATTAATAAAAACTTATCTGCTTTTGCAATTTGATCAAAATACAGTAAAGCATTAATATTGTAAAATGCTATTACAATTTTAAAATTACTATTTCTATTTTTATGTATTTTATGTACAATCACAACAGTCTCAGATGCATTTTCAGATAAAGACCAATGAACTGGTCCACATGATGTCACATACAGTAGCATTAAAATGTCTCTGCACACAATTATTATTATTTTTTTTTTTTTGAAGTCTTTATGTGTTCAGTCCCGTCTCTTCTATTATGTTAAAAACAACATGCAACAAAACATGAGCCAGAAAAATATCTTTGCTATATACTACTCTGTAAACGTTTGGAGTTGCTAAGATTTCTTTAATGTTTTAATGTTAATAAACTATCTTATGCTCACCAAGGCTGCATTTATTTGATTAAAATAAAGTAAAAACTAGTGCTGTCAAACGATTAATCGTGATTAATTGCATCCAAAATAAAAGTTTTTATTTATATAATATATCTGTGTGTACATATTTATTATCTATATATAAATGCACACACATACAGTATATATTTTGAAAATATTTACATGTGTTTACATGTATATATTTATATTCATATAATTTAAATTATATATAAATATATTTAATATATTAACATAACATATTTTCTTAAATATATACATGCATGGGTGTATTTATATATACATAATAGTACACACACATATACTATGTAAACAAAAACTTTTATTTTGGATG
>NW_015648525.1:38786-50040 GCF_001515625.1 Sinocyclocheilus rhinocerous
CAAACGATTAATCGTGATTAATTGCATCCAAAATAAAAGTTTTTATTTATATAATATATCTGTGTGTACATATTTATCTATATATAAATGCACAAACATACAGTATATATTTTGAAAATATTTACATGTGTTTACATGTATATATTTATATTCATATAATTTAAATTATATATAAATATATTTAATATATTAACATAACATATTTTCTTAAATATATACATGCATGGGTGTATTTATATATACATAATAGTACACACACATATACTATGTAAACAAAAACTTTTATTTTGGATGAGATTAATCGCGATTAATCGTTTGACAGCACTAGTAAAAACTGTAATATTGTATTATCATATTTGTTTTTTAAATATATTTATTATATTTTTAATTATATTTTCTGTTTTAAAATATAATTTATTCCTGTGATTGCAAAGCCGAATTTTCAACAGCCATTACTCAAATCTTCAGTGTCACATGATCCTTCAGAAATCAAACAAATATGCTGATTTGATGTTAAAGGGAAAAAAAATTTAATATCAAGGCAGAAAACAGTTCTGTGTTGTGTAATATTTTTATGGAAACTGATATTTTTTCAGGATTCAGGAACAACTGAATTTAAAATAATTTATTTGACATACATTTTTGTTAAAAAAAATTATAATAAATAAACAAATACAAGTCTTTAATGTCACTTTTGATCAATAATGCATTCTTGCTGAATAAAAGTATTAATTTCATTACAAATAATAATAATAATAATAATAAAACAAATCTTATTGACCCCCAATGGTAGTGTTGTTATTATTTACATTACCTTCATGTCATTCCAAAAAAAAAAAAAACACCTTGGACTATGTCATGAAAAGAAATGACTGAACTACACATTATTTATCATCAGTTTTTAAAAATCTATGCTGTAAAGTTAAAAACTAGGCTGTAAGTATAACAGCAAGAGAGTGGGTAACTAATGATGATTTATTGTCATCTTCAGCTAAATTATTTAAGTGCAACATAGCATTTCTGTCATGTCATATAACATGTTGTCAGCCTCACTCTTTCACTTTACTGTATCTGCCTGTGTCAAAAGTTTTCTATGGCATTTTCGCTACTACCCTCTCTCTTCAGTGAACATCACATGACCATTTCTTGTTTTTTTTTTTCTTAGCTTCTCTTTTAAGTGCAACATAGCATTTCTGTCATGTCATATAACATGTTGTCAGCCTCACTCTTTCACTTTACTGTATCTGCCTGTGTCAAAAGTTTTCTATGGCATTTTCGCTACTACCCTCTCTCTTCAGTGAACATCACATGACCATTTCTTGTTTTTTTTTTGCTAAGCTTCTCTATTAATATCTTTGTTTATATAGCTACACACACAATCAGTGTATGCATCCTTTCTTATCATTTTGGTTTCATATGCAGGTCAAGCTAATTTGAGCCTTCAAAAGTCCCTTGAAGTAACAAGAAACCTACCACACACTGGATGCAATATAATTATTTTTCCTGCCTCTCCTCCAGAAAACTTGCTCTCTAGCGCTGGCTTGTCTAATTCTATCAGTTTTGGAGCACAGTGTTGTGCACTACAGGCGGCCGCTGTTCGGCTCTCCTGTGGAGTTGAGCCTAACTGAAGCGGACTGAAAGAGGCTTATTAATCCTACCGCTGCACATACTCTCTTCAGGCCATGACACAGTGCAGCACAGACATCCAGCCACAAATAGATCTCCAAATGTAGATTATCCAAATACATGAAGTGCAGCCTGTGAGGGGATTCATCCTGTACAAAGTCATGCGATGGAGGCTGAAGGAATCCATCGCTAACAGGGACTGACATCGTTGCTGTTCGCAGTCGGATTGGGAAGAGGGGTGTAGGCTTGCACCTGAGATCATGTCTGTGTGGAGGCATCTGCCCTCTGTCTGGATGTGGGCAGTGGCTGTGCAAGTCTCTTGTCTTAATTTATACTCGTGGGCAAATGTCACAAAAAATGTCAAGAACACATCTGAAACATATTTCAGCCTAAAATAAAAAGAAAGAAGTAATTTTGCTTAAAGAAAAGAAGACTAGTGTTAGCATATTATTTTCAGGGGTATAAAGTGCTTTTCTCTAATTATTGTAATGAAAAATTTATTCTAAACTGAAAAAAAATTGATGCTTAATCAGCTTTCACTCAGAAATTGCTAGTAAATTTCAGAAAATAATTACAAAGAAACAGCAAGTAACATGTTGAATAAAATCTGACATTTTGAAGTAGAAAGACTGAAATATTATTTTCTTGTAAAACATTCTCCAATAATGTTTGTTTTGTTTACAACTTAAACTATAAACATGTACTTTAATGAGAATCTAATAAGAATCACCACTAAGAATAAATATTGATTATTAAAATTGATATATAAACTATATATCAAAAAATTATATTTGAAAGACAACAAGAGCAAAAATACACTTCTGTTCAAAAGTTTGGGTTGGTAAGATTTTCAAAATGATTTTGAAATGAATCTCTTATGTAGCAAGGCTGCATATATTTGATCATAAATACAGTAATATTATGAAATGTCACAATTCTAAATAACTTGTCAAAATAAATAATAATTTAATATATCTTAAAATGTAATTTATTTTTAACAGCTATTACTTCTTAGTGTCACATGATCCTTTAGGAATCATTCTAATATGCTGATTTGTTGCTTATGATTTTTTTCTTATAAATGTTGAAAACAGTTGGACTGCTTAATATTTTTGTGGAAATTTTGTTCATTAATAAAAATTATTTTTTATCAATATTAATAAAGAATAATAATAAAAACATATGTAGTCTGACTCTGGACACAATACAGTAATGATAATTTGGTTATTTAAAGGGATAGTTCACGCAAAAATGAAAATTCTGTCATTAATTACTCACCCTGTCACTCCAAACCCATAAAATCTTTGTTCGTCTTCAGAACACAAATGAAGATATTTTTGATGAAATCTGAGAGCTTTCTGACCCTCTATAGCAACAACACAACTGACATGTTCAAGGTCCAGAAACATAGTAAGGACAATGTTGAAATAGTCCATGTGACATCAGTGGTTCAACCGTAATGTTATGAAGCTATGAGAATACCTTTTGTGAGCAAAGAAAACTAAAATAATGACTTTATTCAACAATTTCTTCTCTCCTGTGTCAGTTCACGATGCATGCATGTGATGCAGGAGCCAACATTCTGATGTAGAACAGGGATGCGCTGCACCTTGTTTACAAGCAGAGGAATGCACACACATGTGTCGTGGTACTGTCGTGAACACACTTCGAAGACTGACCCAGAAGAGAAGAAATTGTTGAAGTCGTTATTTTAGTTTTCTTCTCGCACAAAAAAGTATTCTCGTATTTTCATAAAATTAAGTTTGAACCACTGATGTCACGTGGACTATTTTAACGATGTCCTTACTACCTTTCTGGGCCTTGAACATGACAGTTGTGCTGCTGTCTATGGAGGGTCAGAAAGCTCTCAGATTTAATCAAAAATATCTTAATTTGTCTTCCGAGGATGAACGAAGATCTTATGAGTTTGGAAAGACATGAGGGTGGGTGAGTAATTAATGACACAATTTTCATTTTTGGGTGAACTATCCCTTTATAAGCCTTCCTTTTAAACATAATTGGACCTTTCATGTGATTTCTCCTGCTCTGATATGCATTCATAAACACATTAAACAAAAAACCAACCCAACTCAGTCATGCAGATTTTTATGTGCTGACTGGCGAAAATGAAATTTTGATATTTGTAAGGTCAGTGGTTTACATTCAGACCACAGCGAGCAGCTCAGATACGAGCACCCTTGGCTGGACAATTTATGGCATCGCAACACTGTGAGAACAAATAAAAATGCTGTACAAATCAACCCTTGAAAAATCTGCCCTACCGACCATCTAAATGTCAGGCAGACAAATGACAGAGCAATGGCTCGGATGGAAGGGCTCCTGGGGGAGGACATAGATGACGCTGTAGAACGTGAATTAGAGCGCTGATATTGCGCACAGGCACAGATTATAGCGTTTTTATTGAGAGCGCTCATCAACGATGGCGTAAGCGGGCCCAAATCAGGCCCGGATCTGTAAAATGATGGCAGTTGCTTGAAGTAGGGCCTATTACCTCTCATTAGTTCCCACTGATAGGGCTGATGGGTAGTGCAGAAGGAAGTGATAGAGGGAAAGGTCAGCGTATGGATCTTGATTTGACCTCTCTAACCTGCCGCTGATGGGCAGCATCTGTCATCCTTACATTTAATTTAGCTGAGATAGGGTGGTGTAGAGGACAGGGAGATAATAACCGCATCCCTGTCTCTCTTTCTCTCTCTCTCTTGCTGTTTCCTTCTCAAATGCATTGCATCTTTGTCCTGGCCCAGTTGGACAGTCATTGACCCGCTTATTGCTACACAGTCGCATTTGCTTGGACTATGCTCTCTCCTTGTTCCCAAAGGTTCGTGTCTAGCAGAGGAGATTGACTCTGTTTCAGGGATGTAATTCAGAGTGTATGAGGAATGTGTTGATTAGATGTATATAGAATATATCCCCTATCGTATTCTACAACAAAAACAATCAGAGCGCCTTGTTATCACTAGTTTTATTTTGATTTCACGAGTCCGCTATTAGCATATAGCCCATTAGCATTGCCAGCGTGGTTGCCGCTAATCTCGCTTACATTGCTAATACTCTATTCACACACATTACCATTGTTTTACTCACTGTTACATGCTTTAATGGCGGATGTGTGTCTACCTTTGAGTACAGGTGAGGACACGTTCAAGCTGCATTCGGTGCAGCTCGAGCTGGAGGCCGTGGAGAAGCAGATCCGCGACCTGGTGAAGAGGCAGGCCCAGCTGAGGGAGCGGAGAGCCGCGCTGGAAACATCCCAGGCTGACGCTCACAAGTCCGAGGTAAGTATACAGCCCGCTGCTAACTCTCCCACCACCTCTACTCCGTGTGTTTCTCTGCACAGGCCCGGTGCACCCAGGACACGATCTTCCCAGATGTCCTTCACTCCGGCGCCGGGACACCACGGACCCTGGGTGCACCCGCAGCGGAAGACGAATTGATTTTTCCGTACATTTCTGCCATATGTACATTAACTGACAGTCACCACTGATAAGCTACCACTAAATATTGTTGAAACTTAATTTGCTGTAAAGTTGCATTGCAACGATTTGTATCGTGAAAAGCGCTATACAAATAAACTTGAATGTGACTGGAATGTTCTGTCCCTCTTCTGTGAGATTATGTGCTTTGTGTGTGTGTGTGTGTGTGTGTGTGTGTGTGTGAACAGCCTTTGGAATATTAATCACATCGCTTCACATGACTCAATAAAATTAAGCTTAACTCCTAATTATCCCCACTGTTATTAAGAGAGGTTGGTTAAGCGTCATTTTTGTTCCACTACTGGCAAGATGAACTTGTTAAAAGTAATTTTTGACTGCCAGCAGAGAAGCAGGAACAACTGTTTTGGTTTGTTTCACGTATGTAGAATGGGAAAAAAAATCATCCTCTTAACTTTCTTAAAGGAATTGTTCACCCAAAAATGAAAATCTGATGAAAATGTACTCACCCTCAGGCCATCCAAGATGTACATTCCTTCATCAGAACAGATATGGAGGAATTTAGCATCACTTGCTCAACCAATAGATCCTCTGCAGTAAATGGGTGTCGTCAGAATGAGAGTTCAAACAGCTGATAAAAACATCACAAATAGTCCACAATTAATCCATGCAACTCCAGATCATCAATGTCTGTGGAGAAAAGAAACTGTGTTTATAAGAAACAAATCCATCATAAAAGCATGTTAACTTTGAACTGTTGCTTATAGACAAAATACCAGTCTGTAATCCATAATAATGTTTCCTCAAGTGAAAAAGGCCACATCAAAATATTTGTTTAAAACGGTTTTTACTTGTAAATAGTGCTTGATATTTGTCTAGACAAGACACATTTTTCACTGGAGAAAGCAATATTATGGATATAAGTGTAAGGGAAACAGGTCAATTTAGCTCAAAGGGAATCATTTAAGATTTTAAAGGGAATTTGGACAGAATCACTGTTTTACGGCTGATCACTGAGACGGCCAGCGATTCATTGAACATGAAGTATGTAGCGAATCAGCTCATACATGGGGAAATATGAATAATTAATCATAACTAGTTCTGTCCGGGGCTCTCTTTGTTGTCGTCCTTGCAGAACAGGGGGTTTCCCGCTTTTCTGATTGACTGGAAGTTCAGTCTTGGGAAGCCAGTGTTCTTTATCAAATCTTAAATTGTCTGATTCGGTCTGATACCCTACATAAGACTTGTATTTTAGTTAAAAAACAGCAAACATTCTTACAAACATGCAGCTTTTCACTTTTTACAAGACATTAATTGATGGACTGGAGACATACAGATTACTTGTGGACTATTGGAATGCTTTTATCAGCTGTTTGGACTCTCATTCTGACGGCACCCATTCACTGCAGAGGATGAGCAAGTGATGAATTGACAAATTTCTGAAATAAATTTAGGATTGTGAATAATATTTTATGCTGACCTTACATTATCACATGTTCATTAGCATAATCGTGTTGTTGTGTCAGTTTCCATGTGCCATTCTTGTATGAGGCTTTATATTCAAGCTGTTACTGTTTATGTATTTTTGTTGACCGTAAGGTGGAGAACTCTGTTGACACTAACTTGAATGGGGACACACAAAAACCTCATAACAGACGAAGCCCGATTCTGGATAATCCAGCATTAATCAAGATAAATCCCCCCACCCTCTTATTATATTTTATTGTATGGATGAAAGGCAGATTGCAGATGTGTACATCCATCCCGTTATCCCGTTATCTTGAAAACAGAGCTGTAATCGAGAGCCATATGCAACAAAGTGCATCAGACATTTTGTAGCTACACAGTCTCCCAATATAGAAACACAGTTAAACCCTCAGGAGTTTCATCACCTTTGAAATTTACTGTGAGGCATATTTTTTTCTGTTTCCACCATATGTGCTTTGTTCTCTTGAATACAGAATTAGAGTGCTGCATGTGCAAAGGAAAGTGGGAAATAGAGACATCAGGCCTGAGATTGACATTCTACAAACAGATTTTGCTCTTTTCCCCAGGGCACCATGCATGACTCTGTGACTTCCTAAAGCCTTCTCAGAGAGAACTAGCAAAATATCCTGCCAGCATAGCAGTCTGATAGAGTCAAACATAGCACAGTTTGATCTTGAATCATTTGGAGGGTTTTCTTTACTTTTTCTATTCATATCTTTGGGAAAACCTGCAATTTATGTGGTCACCTGATGCCATAAATTAAGCACCTGCTTTCATTATTACAGATCATGGAAGCGTCACTATTTGTATAGATCAGTGTCTTTGAAGTCATCTCCACTTTTTGTGGTCATTAAATATCAATCAACATTTTTATAACAATTTTTATTTCATATTTAATCCCCGTCTTAGGCTTTAAAGACCCTATAGGATCAGACCCTATAGGATCAAAATTATAGATTTGTGGCATTGCACAATTATTAGCGTTGGCACTGACTAAACACTGACTAAATAGAATTTTAGTGAAGATGTGTTTGTGAAAAGGGGTTTTCAAGCATCAAAACAATAAACGTTTAAAACAGCTTTAAATTTTGTTTTGTTTTTCAGTTGGCTACATTAGAATGTGTCCTGTTTAATTTTATTTTTAGCAAAACGTAATGACAAGTTACGTGATATAAAAACAAGTCATTCAGTGTAATAATAGTTCATATCCCAAAAAAACTTGTCTAATAAAATCTAGGTTTTACCCATTTGTCAGCAAGAAGTTTTTAATCATGTAAAATATAGTACAATTTAATATGTTCACTTACTCTTTTATATATTTTAATAAGTATGTTGTTAGAAATATACGTTACACTGAAAATTGTATGTATATACAATCACTTCTGTCAATTTAATTTGATGCGGACACCAAAATGGGAGATATATACAGTATATATATATATACAGTGGGTACAGAAAGTATTCAGACCCCCTTAAATTTTTCACTCTTTGTTATATTGCAGCCATTTGCTAAAATCATTTAAGTTAATTTTTTTTCCTCATTAATGTACACACAGCACCCCATATTGACAGAATTGTTGACATTTTTGCAGATTTTTTAAAAAAGAAAAACTGAAATATCACATGGTCTTAAGTATTCAGACCCTTTGCTCAGTATTTAGTAGAAGCAGCCTTTTGATCTAATACAGCCATGAGTCTTTTTGGGAAAGATGCAACAAGTTTTTCACACCTGGATTTGGGGATCCTCTGCCATTCCTCCTTGCAGATCCTCTCCAGTTCTGTCAGGTTGGCTGTCCACCAACGTTTACCATCCAACCTGGCAGAACTGGAGAGGATCTGCAAGGAGGAATGGCAGAGGATTCCCAAATCCAGGTGTGAAAAACTTGTTGCGTCTTTCCCAAAAAGACTCATGGCTGTATTAGATCAAAAGGGTGCTTCTACTAAATACTGAGCAAGGGGTCTGAATACTTAGGACCATGTGATATTTTAGTTTTTCTTTTTTAATAAATCTGCAAAAATGTCAACAATTCTGTGTTTTTCTGTCAATATGGGGTGCTGTGTGTACATTAATGAGGAAAAAAAATTAACTTAAATGATTTTAGCAAATGGCTGCAATATAACAAAGAGTGAAAAATTTAAGGGGGTCTGAATACTTTCCGTACCCACTGTATATATATAATTGTATGCATTATAATTTTATTAAAAATAAATAAATGCAGATATAATTTTATATGTAATTGTATTTATTTTTATTTATATTAATATACATTGGTTTGAATTATTGAATTGAATTAATCCCACCTAAACTTCTTGTTGCAGTAGTCAGTACACTGAAATTGCAAAGAAACCAGCAGAAAACATACAATGACAAATATAATCATAAAGCTGCCAACTGCAAACCATCATTTATAGTCACTGTGAACATAAATATGCTTGGAGTTTAAGTAGTTAGTTTAGTTAGTGCCTTTTTGTCAATAGGTTGTGTGTGTAATTTACTTTTGCCCCTAAGCACAATTTCAAATCCATTGCACTGCCAATACGTTTAGATGTGGCTGTGTGGATTGCAACATGTGCAACATGATATGTCACATGGTCATGGTCAGAGGACTTATTCTTCCTGGGGCAAAAGATGAAGAGGGGCAGCTACCTCCTCTTCCTCTCTCTTGGCAGATCTAGAGGAGTAGTAGCAGCAGAGAGACAGGAAGACGGACTTGGTTATGTAACTGGAGACCTTGTGTGTGTCCTCTCTGGGTTCACATTTACAGCCTTGACGGAGGGAGCAGAGCTTGAAGACACCCTGCCTATCTCTTCCTAGGCTCTGCCACTTTGCATTAGTGTTTGATTTCATAGTCACTGATAATTGGCCCAGTTTGTGTTTTTATGTTTGTCCTTTTTCACACTGACATTGAGCTTTATGGCAACAGAGATATGAACAACAACACAATGGCACGCTAGGAAGAGACATAATGCATCCAACCCAACAATTCAGAAGATACGTTATTTCTATTTATAATGAAGAACAGAGAACGAAAATGTCTGAGTTAAACTGATGCTGGAGGGTAAATGATTTCATGCATCAGGATGTTTTCCATCCTCAAACCAACACCATAGCGCTATCTATCTATCTATCTATCTATATCTATTAAAAAATATTGTAATTGTAGAAAAATATGTTTTATTTTATTATTTTATGTCCAATCATCATAGTACTGTACTTCTGCCTCTGTTTAAAGTTGAAACTGTGACATTGTTTCGTTTTCAAATCTGCAAATTTGGTTTGAATAAGCTTTAAACCTCAGATCTCTATGCTAACGTTTATATAATAATACTCACAAAAATGGTAGGATTTTATTTCTGACTGTTTCTCCCCCTTCCTTGCTGGCAAAGGCACTCTTTCTTATTCATTTCTTTCAAAATAAATCAGTTCAGACAAAATGAGATGTCAGCCAAGGGACATGACAGCCTTTCAAGCAAACATGTTCAGCATTGGATGCAATGGCAAGGGCTCTGTATTGAAAGCTTCCTATCTGACTATAAGTCACTCTATTAGCTGAGAGAACTAATGAATTAGACAGAACCATTGTTATGGACTATAAAGTTATAACACCTTGATGGATTTGTTTCAAACATATGGATTTTTTTTTTTACTTTGGAGTGAACAATTCCTTTAAAGTTTCTTACACAATCAAATTTCCCCAGAAAACCAGACATGCAGATTTGGTTCAAATGTTACAGAGTAAAATGCACACAGTACTGTTTAGTCCTGTACACTGTGGCATGTGTGAAATTCAATTATGGTCATGCTGTCCAGCCTCTCTGAGCAACACTTCCTAACTGCAGAAAGCACCGGCCAGGTGGCGACCCTGCAGGCAGTACCCAGCACTGAGCACTCTGCCCTGGGCCAAGACCATAAAATGGACCACTGCCATCTTCCTACATCACAACACACAACACAGTCTCACGATCCAGACACACTGGGAGCAGGGCACGGTCCATGCTCATGACCACCGCCATTTCCACAGACGCCTGGGCTCTCAGGGTCGCTGCCACAAAGATGCACATTGCTTCATAATTCATACTAAGTTCTTAAAATAGCGCCCTTCCGACAGTACTCAGTGTTCCACAAGCTCACTGAAATAGAATCAATGCATGCGCTTAGATCTTGAACACAGGCTGAATAGAAAGCACCATACGGAATTGGGCTTTGCTTGAGAGGAAAACTACATATATCGACCCCCAGGTACAGGTGAAGAGTCTGGGACTGTGTGAGTGTATCACACAATATAATGCAGCATCTGATCAGTCGTGGTTTTTTTCACTTAAAATGACTGGTGTGTATTTGAAAAGTTCTCACTAGAGGTGTCACAATCATGAAATTTTGGCTGACGATTAATTGTCGTAGATATTATTGCAATCAACAAAATTAATTTCCTTCTTTAGTTAACTTGCTTACAGCCTGAAATTATTTCTCTTTTGGGTCAAAGTTTGTGTACTTTATTATCACATTATTATTATTATTATTATTATTATTATTATTTTGTTTTAATAATATCTCTCAACCTATTAGTAATATGTTAATTATTTATGTTGTTATTGTTATTCTACTTTTTGTTTATAATTTAGTAGTAGTAGTAGTAATAATAATAACAATAACAGTTATTATTATTATTATTATTATTATTATTATT
>NW_015648525.1:51215-61600 GCF_001515625.1 Sinocyclocheilus rhinocerous
TTATTATTATTATTATTATTATTATTATTGTTGTTGTTGTTGTTGTTGTTGTTGTTATTATATTTAGTTAATAATAATACTTAAACGTGACCATTTTTAAATTGTGGTTGAAAAAAATAATAATAACTTCATCATTATTATTATTCAGTTAATAATAACAATTATAAATAAAACAACAAGTTTTAAATTGTTGTTAATAAGAAGAAAAATAAGAAGAAGAATTAGAAGAAATAAATGTCATCATTTATTAGCAAGAATTAATTCATAAAATTTTTACTTGAGTGTTATTAACATTTTAGTTGATTATTAATACTACTAATAATAATAAGAAAAATAAATGTCATTATTATTTTTGTTGTTGTTATATTAATAATAATAATAACTAAACAATTATAAATTAATAATAATAATAATATGCATGTTTATTATGACTATTAATATTTATTTATTTATTTTTCTTTCAGTCATTATTACTATTGGTTTAATTCTTTAAAATTAATTCTTCCTGTACAAATGCTTTTTTTTTTTCTCAAAATTTATTTGACATTTAAGTCAATAAAATTCAAGTGAATTTAAAGTGCAAAATTATTTTTCATACATAGTTCACCTAGTTGGGCATTCATACCCATGATGAAACCATACTCTGTATTTCCAATCTGGTTGACCCACTCATGCTGATGGGCCAAAATTCTATACGCAAGCTTTATTTGGCATCAAAGATCTGTTCCGCAACCTTTCTTATTGTTTTGCATCATTCACTCACAGAAAATCATTGTATGTTGTGCAACTAATAATGGGTGTTGTGTCTTTGAAAGACGCAAACCTTGATATCACAAGCTGACATGCCACAGAATCTGGTCATCTATTGGACATGACTGGTGCGTCAGTCAAACTGTCCTGGAAAAGCTGGTAATGATGTTGACAGTGTGGGGGGAAATACAGAGGTTACTGCAGAGCCCCTTTATTATCCATGCCCAATGATAACAGGCATGTGTAGGGGAGACATCAGGCCAGCCTCTCTGGGGTCCATGCAAACTCCCCCCTCCGAACCCCTTGACTGGCAGGCCAACTAATGGGTCCTGACTGAGGAAAATCAGCCTCTGTTAAGAGGAAGCAGCAAGTCCTGCCATAGGCCAGAAGAAAGAGATGCCAAGCTGTATTCAAGGAAGAATTCAAGAGCATTCTCAACCCATTCAGTAGACCACAATATGAGGTCGAATACTTCCTGCAGGCTGGTCACTCACCACCCGTCACAAATAATCTATAAATGCAGTCATTATAGAAAGAGCTTCATTAGTAACGGCATTGGTATGTTAAAATGATTGTCTCGTTCAAGCTGTATTCCACCGGCCTTCACCACCTGATGAATAAGTAATGTGTATTTTCCTCCTCAGTATTACTATTTTTAACCGACTAAAGCTGATAGCAAAACCCACAAACCATTTTATCAAGCATTAATGTCAGGACACTATTGAGATTAAATATCTCCTTTTCAGGTTAAACTTTCATTAACCTGAAAAGCCTCCACTTTCAGTCGATAAACCCACTCAAAGCTGGAGTTCTGAAGCTGGCTGATGCAGCGATGCCAAAAATGAGCATCTTCACATAATTTGACTGTGTCTGTGGGAGCTGGAACATGAGTTGATCATTTTGTCCATGTTGTTCTCTGCTTAGTCCTGTTTTGTCCTATTCATTTGATATCTGTTGTGTCAGTGTAATAGATTCAAGACCGTAACCACTGAACACTGGGGGGAACAAACCTATTGGGGTGAGTTTTCATCAGTGACATTGTCATTTTTATTTAAAAGAATTAAAGATTTGAAATTATTATTTTTTTATTATTATTATTAGAATGTATTTATAATAACTAGAATTCTTTGTAAGCATTTTAACTATTTGCAAATAATATTTTTATTTTATTGAAAGTTCATTAAATTCAATCACAATGTGCACATACAGTATTTATTCTTAATCTTTTGTTGAAAATGACTCTTACAATGGTTCTTGTCTTGTCAAGTTCAATTAGGAATGATACAGCTAAATTTAAGCAAAAAAAATAATAATTGTATATTGCATAATATTACCAATAGTCATTTAAAATTTATATTGTGAAACAATTGTCAATTATTAAATGTTTACACCCTTTTCTTATTAAAAATGAAATGTCACACTGGAATTATTTGAACAGTAAAACCATCTCATCTATTTTGACATCGTTGAGCACTTTCTTTAAGCCTTGAAATTTTTAAATTTAAAGAAATTGATAAAATAAGATCAAATCAGTCACAAGTGAATTGTAATTACACATAATAAGTTGTGGTTACTTAATTTTTTTTCAAGGCAGCGGGTTTCCTCAATTTAACTAAGTAGACAGAACTCAGATTAACTTTATAGTTTTAAATTAGGTAGATTCACACTTTTAAGTAATTGCAATTAAATAAATTTAAGTTAGTCCAACTTTAAAATAGATAAAATGAGTCAACAATATCTAATATTTGCTTGACTTGTCCTCAGTGTCTATGTGGTTACGACCCTGCTTAGATTGTTGACTTTCACTCAGTTACTGTAACACATAATGAAATTATCCATAACTGCATGCGTCATATCAACAATGTTCATCTTTGATAATAAACAGTCATGTTCTCGTCTTTCAAGTAAGAGTAAACACCATGGGACTAAGGCTTTTAACTGGCAGACAATACATCATGTTCAATGGTTTGATCCCTGTTTTTAAAACAGGCCTAATATTGGTTACATGTTTTTATTTTTGCAACAAAGATTTGCCACTCAGTGACAGCCATCAAAAGGCACTTTCACTCATAAAATTGAACAGCATTTAGGGTTATGTGTGAACCAGACACTTTGTTGAATTGGTATTTGCTGGGTTAAGAAGTTTTGTATGCAATAAAGCCATATGTTTAATGGCCTGAACACATTTGAGATTTAATCATCCTTCCAAACCTCTGTGACTTAGTGGAATATTTTGAAGAATGTTGACCATTGACTCAAAATAACTTATTATGTGTTTCACAGAAGAAAAAAGTCTTACAGGTTTGGAATGATATGAGTGTGAATAAATGATGGCAGAATTTTATTTTATTTTTCGATCAGTTTTCATTTCTTTAATTTGCTTCTTGTTGCTAAAATATAAACAAGAATCAAATTGTGATTAAAAAAACCCTTTACACTGACTTAACACGCAGCATATAGAGAAACATTTTAATTTCACTAGTACACAATGATCAACAGCTAAGGTACAAGTGTGACGTATTTCTAATGGCTTTGACGGAACAGCCCACATGCTCCTTCGTCTCTGATAGGTGGAGCATGCACAGGGTGCAGACAATGAGAAACAAGGGAAGGTTTGATAAGAGCGAGGGAGCTGCTGCTAAAAAAAGGAGGGCGTAATTAATAAATGTCGTCTAAGAGGAGCACGGTGAATTAGAGGCCTAGTGGATCATGTTATTAGGGGTAGACCAGTCTCCAACACAGCCCACAGGGTGGAGGGGACACTATATCTTCAGCCGTTCATTTTGAGGATCATTAGGAATCTTTCAGTATACTAAGGTGAAGGTTTATATACACTTTGAAAACATAAACCAGTTTCAGAAACTTGCAAGTTCTGTTTGATTGTTTGCATGGGGGTGAGACTAACTGTTTCATTTGCAAATGACAGTTAAAGGAACACTCCACTATTTTTGAAAATATGCTCATTTTCCAACTCCCCTAGAGTTAAACAGTTGAGTTTTACCGTTTTCGAATCCATTCAGCCGATCTCCGGGTCTGGCGATAGCACTTTTAGCTTAGCTTAGCATAGATCATTGAATCTGATTAGACCGTTAGCATCTCGCTCAAAAATGACCGAAGAGTTTCTATATTTTTCCTATTTAAAACTTGACTCTTCTGTAGTTACATCGTGTACTAAGACAGCAGCAGGCGCAATAATATTACGCAGCACCTGAAAATAGTCCCCAGCTAGGTAACTTCCAACGTGACCGGCACTAAGTTTGTGTAGTTGGTTATGTTGACGGAAGTTAGCCTATTTTCAGGCGCTGCGTAATATGATTGCCCCTGCTGCACCAATGGTACGGCAGCAAAGTTCCTTGATTATTACGCCGGAATGAGAGTATAGTTCCTAGCCATATCGGCCTAGAAAATAGCAACTTTTCATTTTCCGTCAGTCTGAGTACACGATGTAACTACAGAAGAGTCAAGTTTTAAATAGGAAAAATATATAAACTCTTTGGTCATTTTTGAGTGAGATGCTAATGGTCTAATCAGATTCAATGATCTATGCTAAGCTACAGCTAAAAGAGCTACCGCCAGACCCGGAGATCGGCTGAATGGATTCGAAAACGGTAAAACTCAACTGTTTAACTCTAGGGGAGTTGGAAAATGAGCTTATTTTCAAAAATAGTGGAGTGTTCCTTTAAGGAGAGTGTTCGGATCATTTTTACTGATAGTGACATAGAAATGGCACACTTCTCCTTAAAAGGAATCGTTCACCCAAAAATTAATTTGCTGAAAATGTTCTCACCCTCAGGCCATCCAAAATGTATATAATTTGTTTCTTCATCTGAACATATTTTGAGAAATGTTGCAGTAAATCACTTGCTCACCAGTGGATCTTCTGCAGTGAATGGGTGCCGTCAGAACATGGTGCCGTCAGTACATCCAATGAAGAAGTCCATCCTCTGTTGTCATCTCATATCAAAATCCATCAACATATTTGTTTAGAAATGTTTTTAACAAGTGCAGTGCAACTTTCCTTGTTCAGACAAGATGACTTTTTCAGTGGAGGAAGCAGAATTATTGATAGATAACTCGCTTTTAGCCAGAAGCAACAGTTCGAAGTTAAAAACATCTTAATGATGGATTTGTTTATTACAAAACATGCAACTTTTCACTTCACAAGACGTTAATTTATGGATTAGGTTCATGTTGATGACTTGTATTATTGTGATGTTTTTATCAGCTGTTTGGACTCTCATTCTGACGGCACCCATTCACTGCAGAGGATCCATTGGTAAGCTAATGATGTAATGCTAAATTTCTCCAAATCCGTTCCAATGAACAAACAATGAACTCGCTTACCTCTTGGATGGCCTTAAGAGTGATTAAATTTTAAGCGTGAACTGTTTCTTAACATTAAGCATAAGATTTTTTTTTTTTAAATGTCTAGTTAGTAATGTTGCATTTCAGTTTTACCTCTACATCTTACATACATGCCTTTCCTCGTTGAAAGGTGCTGTGGTGGGGACACAGAAAAAATGCTGGGGAAAACAAGCAAGCAGAGGAGACAAGGAGTTTTAATGGAATTTTTTTCTGTCTCTGAGCCATACTGTCAGCAGTTGCTGTTGCTGCCAGAGAATGCTGATTCAGATTGCCGCAGACAAAACTGTTGCTCTTACTCCCTTCATCGATGTCTAAAAGAGAAAGGCCTGATGAAACACGTTCACATAACTGCGTGCATGAAAAGAGCAGAGCTTTCGGAACTCAAGGACCCTCCAATCCACACACAAGTACTGAACGTGTTCCAGGCAGCTGGACAGTACTCAGTGTTATCTCTTTCCTTGCAAATGCATTCAAAAGATGACGTGAGCAGATAGCAATCAGCAATGACAGTGACAACTATTTGAAATCATACACAGAGATATATAAATGATGTCTCAATATCAGCTTTTATTTTCATCTGTAACCAGGTAAGTAATCCATGTTAATGTTAATTCCACATTAAATATCTTATCGAGGGACAAGTCTTTATGTATTCCGTGAGGATTTATGAGTGTGTAGTTCTGAGGGAGAGCAGATAACAATAAGGATAAAGTCATAAATGAATCTCATCCGTGAAGTAGCCAGCAGACTGACAGAGCCAGATTAAAGCCTGTGCCTTTTAAACAAATTGGGTGCTTAAAGGAGCATATTGCCTGTGTGCTAGAACATGTTTTATTGTTCAGTCACATTAGCACTGAGACAAAGAGGAGCGTCACACGACGGCACGTCACAGGTCCTGACGAGCCCAGATAATTGGTTTCCCAATTGATTGCCAATGAAAACGGCGAGTTGTTTAATTCAGTGAGCCATTGTGGAGGTGGATGGTAAGGATGTCTTGGACCATCAGTGTGTCTGATGCCTATAGTATTCTCCTGAATTCGATCCAGTGTGCATTGACCTTTACTTTCTTCATCCAACACCCAACCCAGTTCTGCAGACAAACAGCGAGAAAATTCCTGTTAATTACAATTAGAAACTTTATGATTGTAATTAAATTACCCCATTAACTCTGGATGAGTCTGCATGATAATCTTAACCTAATATTTCAGATCTTTTTTTAGAATGGAGTACGATCATTCTATACACAAGATAAAGCATGCAGATGGAGAACCACAGGTTTGGATGTATTACTGATTGATTATTGATGTTAACTTCCGGGTTGGCCTGTAAAAATACGTCATCCGTGGAGCACTTTATTGTGAAATAGATTAACGAAAAAGAAAAAAATTTAGCATTGAGACTTGGTTCTATCAATTGCTGATTAGATCATGGAGGAAAATTTTAAGAAAGGATCAGGTTTAAGCAGATGAAATGACTAGACAAATCAGGCATAGTACTTTGCAGAAAAAAAGCCTCATTTCACTGGAAGATTACAGGCTCATAATAAACAAATGCATGGATAAATTGTTCACAATAAGATGCATTTAGAAAATAGATTGGGTGAGACTTAAGACACCACACAAAAAGTGTACAAAAAGTAATTCTCTCACCTCTCACTAGACAATTTATGCGTGGTATTCTTTGAAATTGCTGACATCTTTAATATATCAGGAAGTCAGAAGTCATATATCTCTACAGGAAAGGGTTGAATGGATGCATTACGAACATGTCCTTGGTAGATTTTTTTTTTCTGCTTATGGTGAATCACAGACATGGTGTCAACAATCACAGGAGATAAAGAAAAGGAAATGACAGAGATGTTCAAGGAGCTGCTGCTGCTTTTGAGCACAAATGGCTGATTACAGCCGTCATCTATTGTGAGGTTTGAGTGTGGACACTAAGTGCTGGTTTAAGCCCTTCCGTAAACTGTTGATACAAAAGTAGTATTTTACAAGAATCGTCAAAGACAAATGTTTTTCTTAGAGATCTTCGTAGGGAGCACTGAAAGTGCAACAACCCTTAGAGATGCAAAACAAGCTTTCCTACAGGGCGGCAGGAAGTGTACCGCTCATTGCAAATGCTCCTTTGATTAACAGAGCAAATGCAAAGCCCTGCATGATTTACTGCCAGTCGACCACTAATGATCATTCGCACAATTGATTACAGATAAATGCATTGGTCGGACTAGCCATGAAATAATTTAGAGCTACCTTAAGGAACGATAATACCTCTGAACGTGTGATAAGCATGTTTAGTGAACTTAATGCCAATGGCAATAATGCTTTTGAAAGCAGTTTCAATTGATTTTATTGAAACGTAAGCCTTCCTTCCAAAAAAGACCCTTGAGGAGCATTTTGATGATCATAAGGCATTTTTTAAATAAAATGCAGCATCAGTGCAGCCTATCCATTTAAATGTATACATAATTATGTATATGTTTTCGTATATATATATATATATATGAATTAAGGGTGATTGGGACATGAGGTAACATGGGAAAGTATAACTATACAGAATTTATTTTCTCACCTAATGAGTGAAAATAAAAACTTTTTTTGCAGAGTCTTAGGTGTAAGACCACATAATTAAAATGGGATGCTCTCATTGGTGTGACATCATGTAGGTGGGCGGGGCATGCATCAAACAGGAAGTTGACCATGAAATGCAGGAAAATGACATAAGCTTTTGCTAGTTTTCATAATAAGGTCCTAAAATTGTCATAGCTACTATATTATATAAACTTTTGATGGAAACATAAATATGATGCACTACTTCTACAAAATCATTAAAAAGGTGTTAATATCATGTTTCTATTTTCCGAATTAGGTTGTTTTTATTTTGTCCCATCCACCCAAGCACAGTTTGGGTGGATGGGACAGCATAATTTTGGTTGATTGTGACACGTGCTTAAAGGCTTTGCTAATTAAGAAAATGATTTACCTTGTAATAGAGAACCATTGTATATGATCTGTATGCCCTAAATCAGTGGTTTCCAACCTTGTTATTTATGCAAGCCCTAATTAACCACAAAAATATACATGAACTAGCTAGATTTTTGCTCAAATAAAAATTCTGAAATAGAAGCATTATAGATAAACTTTTTTAAATGTTTTTTTGTTGCAGTAATAAACCATATCCATGTTTCTGTTAAAGGTTTGTGCAGGGTAAATGTGTTTGTCAAACAGTTAATTGGTGATGGGGCCACCCAACAATTTGTTTTTTGAACCTGAAGCATTTTTTTTTTACTTTTTACCTCAGTTACATGTGTTGTATTGTATGAATTTTTGGATGGATTTATGAAGTGAGAAATAAAGTTGAACAGAAATAAACATGGACTCTTAATAATGATGAACAGAAAATGAAATATTGACAAATATTGTGCAATACAGTAAATATTATTACACTACCCTAAATCAATGAAAAAATGTTTTGGCTCAATTTACAGAAAAGTGTATGTCATGCATCCTTTCATCATAATATAACATTGTTTCCTCCTCAAATGGGTAGTTAACATCTTCAGTATTACAGAAATGTAAACCTTGCTCAAGTCGGAAATTCAAAAACTGTCCCAATCACCCTTAATTCACCCATATATATATATATATTCATGTGTTATAGTCAGTGTTGGGAAGGTTACTTTGGAAATGTAATAGGTTACAGATTACAAGTTGCCCTACTTAAAATGTAATAAGTAGTGTAACTTTTCAATTACTTTATAAAAGTAATGTAACTGATTACATTTGATTACTTTTTGAAATTTCTATTTTTTTTTAATTGACTGAAAAAAAAAGTATTTTCAGTGTTTTTGAAAGAAGTCTCTTATGCTCATCAAAGCTGCATTTATTTGTACAGTAAAAACTGTAATATTGTGAAATATTATTACAATGAAAAATTACTGTTTTCTATTTTAATGTACCTTAAAATATAATTTATTCCTGTGATGCAATGCTTAATTTTCATCAGCCGTTATTCCAGTCTTCAGTGTCACATGATCATTAAGAAATCATTCTAGAATGCTGATTTATCATCAGTGTTGGAATCAGTTGTGCTGCTTAATTTATTAATTTTTTTCAGAATTCTTTGTTGAATAGAAAGTTAAAAAGAACATTTAATAAAAAATAATAAAAAATATTTTGTAACTATACACTACCATTCACAAAGTATTTTTTTTAAAGAAAATAATGTATTCATTCTGCAAAGATATGTTACATTGATAAAAAGTGATAGTACAGACTTATACTGTTACAAAATATTTCTATTTTGAATAAATGCTGTTCTTTTGAACTTTTTGTTCATCAAAGAATCCTGAAAAAATATATATATATAACTCACCAGATTTGCATATCGGAATAAGTCAGAGTAGCTTTGAATTATTTAGATTGGCAAATGTGCTTTAAAAGCATCTGGCAGTGTGTTTAAGGCTCGCCTCAAAGATGAAGATTGATATCTTCCATGCTTTCCCATCTGTGCCTGATGGTGTTAGCTTGACTAAAGCATAGGAATGAACATACAGTTACCTACATCTGACTAACTAGACGTGATGTCAGTAGCAGCAGACATGTAATCAGATATCATCAGTGTTGGGAAGGTTACTTTGGAAATGTAATAGGTTACAGATTACAAGTTACCCTACTTAAAATGTAATAAGTAGTGTAACTTTTCAATTACTTTATTAAAGTAATGTAACTGATTACATTTGATTACTTTTCTAAATTTCTATTTTTTTTTAATTGTTTATCATTTTCAAACATGTAAAACAGGCAGGGTATACCTTACAGTAATACTCAACACTGATTACTGTCACACTTTTGAAATCCTTCATCACTTGAATTAAGATTATATTTCAATTTTAAAGTAGGCATTGGATGCAAAATTCACTTTTACATGGTGTTTGCATATAAATGTATCTTAGCAGTATGTGGACACAACCACCCTACAATGATAAAAATCCATTCACTCCTTTTTTTTAATCCCCCAAAATCCTAAACAGTCTCAATTATCAAGCCGTTTTGATTTTCTGAGCAGTATGATGTCATATTGTTCAGGCCCCGCCCACAACCGCTGATGTACTGTCCAATATTAGCATGTTTTCGCCCTCAGCCAGTTGTATGAAGTACATCATTTTCTCCACGCTCCAGCAGCTGTAGCGACAATGTCTTGTAAGCAATGCAGGTGTTTTGTAGCTTTGTGATGTAGAAGAATATAAGAATCTTAATTTTCTCCCGACATCA
>NW_015648525.1:61614-79464 GCF_001515625.1 Sinocyclocheilus rhinocerous
TTTTTTATGATTATTTGCGAATCGTGTTTGCTCTTCCACAGAAGAGAGGGACGGGGTGAGCAAAGCTCATTAGCATGTAAAGAGATATGCACCAAAACGAGTCGCTGTGAACAGAGCTGTTTTTGACAAGGTAAAAAGGGTATTGTTTTACACGACCACTGTGACCATTTCAAGAATACCCTAAAGAATCATACCAACTTGTGGAAAATGGGCATCCGATGTCCCCTTTGAAGCACAGCCACCACAAAATCAGACTTACTTTAAAATCATTCTGTGGTTAAATACATATTTAAAATCATAACAAGAAATAGTTTAATAGCTATGATACTGTTTTTGAAATCAAATCTTTGCATAGCTATGACAGGAAACACTGGAATCTAACAATGCCTTAGAAAAAACTGTTAATCTTAAAAAAATAAAGCATATACATAAGCATGTTATAAACTTCTGAAACATTGGTGTTTCAATTTATGAAGAACTCAATTAAATCTGTATGTGGGAGTGTGTGTGAAAAAAGCAGATGTAACCCCCTTTGTAATCCTTAACATTTTCATAAGTAACTGTAATTTAATTACATGTTTTTTCTCAGTAACTGTAACTGATTACAATTACTTTTATTTTGTAATTAAATTACGTAATTCCGTTACATGTAACTAGTTAGTCCCCAACACTGGTTATAGTTTCAACAAGTTCTAGTGCTTGCTTCTGATTAGTCAGTACAGCGGCGGTGGTAATGTAAAACGCCTGTTAGCAATACATCGTTATTTGTTGAGTAGGAGGCCTAACGGGTTTTTTAAATGACTTTTAATTGCAAAATCTGGTCCTAAATATTTTTATTGTGTAGGGTTTTATATTAAAAACAATACGGCACTCAAAATAGGCTACTTTATTGTGAATGTATGGCTAAGAATTTTCCTGCAGTGCCTAATGAAAATCATAACAGTGACTATATTATCGCAATTTAGCACAGCCTCTCCTAACATTAATTTTCGTAGCATTATTTCTTCCCTTTAAAATTTCTGCGATTTTAAATAGGCTATAGCCTATTATGCGCCTCTATAGCATTGAAACGCACCGTTTATGGTTTATGTGCCACTTCAGATGCAGATTAGCTATGTGTTACGTTTAGTGTAACTGGTAACAAATTTAAATGCAATATACAGGTTCAAGAGGGTTTTTCCTCGCATGAAGCAATCTGTCATCATCTGTGCAACAGATCTAAAATGATTCTAAAATGAACTCAAGTGACTGCAAAAGTACGTTCGTCTCCCTGTCCGAGGTTCTGAACGCTGGTCACGTGACGCCACTGCCTCATTCAGCAGTGAGCGCGCGCACTGGTTATAGAGAATTTCACGGGAGAACGCGACAAACCATCACTCGCATACACTGTAGCCTAATTCTCCCCGCTCACTGCGTCACAGAAGAGGTAATGGGAGGCATTTCGGTGTCTTTTTCCAAAGCCTGAACGCATTCGACTACATTACGATGGTACAGTTTGGCATTCTTCGTTTTTCTCTGCGCTTCTTCCCTACTTCATGCCAAGGCGGTGATTGCAGTGGATGGGCAGAACGTGCCAGGCTTCGTTTCTAATCCAGAAAGTGCCCGTCTGCTCGGGGATCTGGCGCTAAGAAGATGTAAGGACCGAAACAAGCCTTTTCCCCCCAAACCAGCATCTTCTTCACAAAAATGCAGAAGGGAATTCGACTTAATGATGGTCATGTCACCTACCTGGGTCTTTTGGCAAAGAAAGATGGCACGAGGCGAGGCTGCTTAAGCAAAAAGAGCTCCGACAACACAAAATGGCACACCAAGTGGTTTGCTCTGTTGCAAAATATGCTTTTTTATTTTGAGAGCGAGTCCAGTTCGCGACCCTCGGGATTATACCTGTTGGAGGGATGTGTGTGTGACAGGTCGCCCTCACCCAAACCTTCCCTGTCAGCCAAGGAGTGCTTAGAAAAACAGGTACGAAACAAACGGAACGACAACTTTGCTTCATACTTCTGTAATGCTGATGCAGAGCCTTAGAATAGAGTTACTTTTGGGGTAAAGCAACTAAAAACGGGCATTCTGTTTCAAGCCAGCAGCGACTGGGGTTTGTTTTATGCGTAAAGATGATGAGCATGCGCTCGTCCAGACAACCAACAATTTTACCATCAGGCATCTGCTGCTTTGCTCAGTGCTCGGAGATTTTTGCACCTGATATTCCGTGTGTTTGTTTAATAGGGTTTATCTGTCATGTCTACTTTTTTTTCCTTGGAAATGAGCATCTTTTTTTCTGCGAGATGACATTACTGTGTTTAAAACCATTGGATAGGTTACATGATATACGTATACTTATTCATAGATAGATTCCTTGTGGTTACATAAATTAGAAATTAATTAAAAATATTAGCTATATGTTTATGTTCTTTGCCATTAAAGTATAGTTCATCCAAACAATCAAAATGCTGTCATGTACTCAACCTCATGTTGTTTCAAACCTGTATGACTTTATCGTCTGTGGAACTCAAAAAAACAGCTTCAGTCACCATTCACTATCATTTAATGAAACAAGATGTAATGAAAGCGAATGGAGACTCATGCTGCAAGTCCCCTATACATTACGCCAAGCATCTCCCTTTTTCTATCACAGAATATATAACAACATGAAGGAGAAGGAATGAAATAATTATTTCAGTAGCCTACTACAGCGGTTTATGCAGAAACTTGTTTGTCAGTCTCACGCTAACGGCAGTCAACAGTTTGCCGATTTAAGTTAAGTGTCTTTCATCGTTTGATATCCGTTTAGCTTTCCAGGAAAAAGGATGTTATGTATCAACGTTTCTTCTCTGAGACATTTAAGTTTCGACTGTTCCGCTCTCTGCCTAACACAAGAGAGAAAATGACGCTAGAGAAGCACTTTATAAACCTCAGAGTCGCCATCATGCGGAAAACTGGCGTAGAATCGCAGTCTGTTTGACGTATTGATTTAATTCCCGCGCTGATATTAATAGCATCCTACCTTGGCAACTGCTTCTTCACAACGTGTTTAATAACAAATCGTTCCCAAAAGTGAACTTTATGTTCACAAGACACTGTTTGGGCGTCTGAAAAGGTGCTGTGCAGCATTTAATGTTCTTTATTCGAGTTATTGTGATCCAACACAGAGATGCTGCTGATTAGGCTAAACCTTGTGACTCCTTCAAAGATGTCATATTATCCTTTTTAAGTAGTTTGTCTATTTATTGTTACTGAAACATAGTTATAATAATGTTATGTGGTTTGTGCCAACCTTGTTTGAGTTCAGAGTGAATATGAATTATTATTTTGACCAGAAAATAGCTTTATGCTCCTATAAAAACGTGTAGATGACCTAGCCTAAATTAAAGGTGCACTCAGTTTTGTTTTGTTTGTTTTTTTTACTTCTTAAAATGTGTTAGATATAATAAAACGAGTTTCTGACTAATATGATTAAAAGGTTATTTGTCATCACTTATATAAGAAAAGCTGCTTTATTGTACATGGATCGGATGGTCTTCTAATGGAGGCCACCATGTTGAGATCACATGACCAACAGTGTCATGCAATAGAATGCAACAGAGCCCAACCACTTTTTTTTCTGGATAGGGATTTTAAAAAAAGTATTTGTTAAAAGCCTTAAACCTGACCAGCCAGCTCACAAAAAAACAGAATTTGAAGCAAAAGTCAGACAAACGTACAAAACTGTGAACTTAAAGGGTTAGGCCTAGTTCACCCAAAAATGAAAATTCTGTCATTAATTATTTTCTGTTTTCGTTCAGATCAAATCACAACAACGTAAGAAACAGATCCGGCGTGGCGCAGCTGACACAGAACAGCATACGTTGTTTGGGTTATGCGGAGGAGACGAATTGTTGAATAAAGTCTGTATTTGTTTTTCTTTTGCGCACAAAAAGTATTCTCGTAGCTTCGTATAGTTGCGGTTGAACCACTGATGTCACATGGATTATTTTACAGATCTCCTTGCTACGTTTCTGGACTTGGGAACATTTCAGTTGCGTTGCTGTTAATGCAGGGTCAGACAGCTCTCAGCTTCCATCAAAAATATCTTAATTTGTGTTCCGAAGATGAACGAAGGTCTTACGGGTTTGAAACGACATGAGGATGAGTAATTAATGACAGAATTTTCATTTTTGGGTGAACTATCCTTTTAATGGCTTTAATGAGGGAAGGAAGTAGGCTACAATCCCATGAAGCATTGCAAGTTACATATATGAAAACAATAGATAAATATAAAACAACTGATTTAAAGATGTTGTTAAATATTACAAATTATATTACAAGTCATTTGAGAGTGTCAAGAGAAGACTCAATTATTTCCTGCTTGTTGTGATTCTCTGATTGGTCAGTTTTTTTTTGTTTGTTTTTTGCGTAATCATAGGTAATGTAGTTATATGTGATGTGGGCTAATAGCTTCAACAAAAATAATCAACAGCCTCGTAACTCACAGTCAATCTGTCTTCAAAGTTATCATTAAATCAGTTCCCCAATGGAGAAAATTAATGTGTTGTTTTGCTTCAGGAACACAACTGTTGAACTCAATTGGACCTGGTTACTAATAATAACAATAATAGTACTGTATTAATATTAATCATTTTATTTTTTAAAACACTTTTGTGTTTATAAACTATAAACATGTAAGTTCATGGTGACAAGAATGTCCGTGATCCACTAGACAGTCCAAAAAGAATCAGTACGAGTGGAAAAATAAAATGTCCACTCAAATGTCCATGTTGAAGTGATGACCCACAGCTACACAGAGTGAGGACAAACGGCAGGACGTCAAGTGGTGGCCATGGCCAGCACAACACCAAAATGTCTCAGTCTAAGACAGCAGCACTGCATTATAGAGGGAGAGACATACTGCGCACCAACACGAACCCCTAACAACGCACAAAATTTGTTGGGATGGAGTCCAAGAATGTGGATTTTATAGATGCGTGCATGAAATAAATGATAATTATTGACAAAAAGGAGCAAAAACACTGTGAACCTATTGGTGTCAGTATAAAATCCAGTAAAATGTAAACAAAAACTTACTGAGGGCACCTTTAATTTTCAGCAGCAACCACTTAATCACTGCAACTACATGGCAATCTAAAGTGAACAGTGGTTAGGACGGTTTATCACGTGATCCTGAAAGAAAATATCAGAAATGCCGCATCAGTTCTTCTTTTGACTACTAGCCAGTGATGGAAACTGACATAGCTGAAGATGTTACACCTTGGCTGTGTCTTCAGCCTGCAGTGCTCATTTCTGTGTGTAAGGACCGCAATTCAACAAAAGTCTAAGACCTTCCTGTGAACAGCTGTCCCTGTGCTGACAAAGCAGGATGCGGCATGGAGTTTGATGCTGTGCATGTCTGTCATCCTCTAAAGAACAGAGCATAGTTAGAGCAACGTTACCTAACAATCAACGACTCAGTGTTTGACAGAGTCATGCACACTTCATCCTTTATATTAGGTATGCACACTGTAACCTCATTCAGTGTATCTCATTTGCATAAATAATTTTACACTGGCAAGCTTTGGGTTTTCACCGAAAAGGAAATAATGTAAGATGCCTGATTTACTGCTAATACTTGCCTTGAGCAGAGCAGCCAATATAGATGCTTTCATCGGTCTTCCACTTAGACTTATTTATATATTTAATGGAGCATATAGCGAATTACATAGTAATGTCTATTGCAATTCATGAGTCTTGAGTAAGCACACTTCTTTTTTTCATGTGATTTCGATGATTTCATTAACTTCATAATTTAAAAAAATGTCAGTGTCTTAAAGGGAAAGCGTTACCCAAAAATAAAGACTTTAATCTTTTTTTTAATAAAATCTATTGTCTAAATCTATGTCATTGATCTTATTGTGAGTGATTTTTTTTAGTCCTGCCCTACATTTCTTTCCTTTTTTGATAATCTTTTTCACTCAGATATATGTCATAATACAGAATGTGTCATAATACAAAACACTCAATTATCATTTGAACAAGGGGCTTTTTTTTTTTGTTTATTGTACTTTAGTCTTTGGAGCTGCAATTGTCAAATAAAGAGCTGTACTTTTTTATTTCAAGAAAAAAGATCCATGGTAATGGATTAAAGCATGTTAAATCCCCACATCCCTAAATTTTTTTCCTGTTTATTCCAGATCCTTCATTAGATCTTATCTAAAGTCTGTGGACCTAATGAGGTTCTTGTAACCTCTTATGATCTTAATATAGTGTTTGTTCCATATTCATATTTAGCATTATACAGTTCTTCTCTTTCTCCAGGTGTGCCAACTCACAGAAACAGGAGCGAAAAAGTGGGACACTCTATTTAATCTAGAGTTTGGTGCTACACAGGTGTATATTTACTTCCTTTTTTAGGAAAAAAAATCTGCCCAATTCAGTGTGAGATGCACAATTTGCAGACCGGTCCCCACATCCATTTTAATTTCTAATCAAATTTAGTTTTTTTTTTGTTTGTTTGTTTTTTGGAACACTGCAGTGTTCCTAGATGTTATTCACTAATCTAAAAAAGCACTTATTCAGCACAAAGGTGCTTTTGGGCAATATGCGTATTGGTGTATTCAACACAAATTTGTGTTTTATTGAAAACCATCCCGCTACCTTTCCTTTCATTGTCATTGTATTTACATACCAATCACTCTGCTCTACCATTCATTTATTGGACCTACTTTAATATATCTGCATTTTAGCCCATGGTTCCTATGGCAACTCCTATTTGCATGAGAAAAAGAGTGGTTGGAGGGATGGTGTGTGTGTGTATGTGTTGCGGGAGCATGCAGCAGTGCATTGCGCCTCCTTCATTAATGCTAACGCTGTTTGGGCTAAATTTGTTCTGTTCAGTACCTCTGAGGGGTCAGGGCTCATTTATAGCAAAACACTCATCTCTCTTTTGGGAACAGCTGCATTTTTGCAGCTCAACAGAATGAGCCTGTGCATGTAGATTTACTGATGCTTGCTATTTTGGTCTGCTTGCAGATTGCACTTGTGTTAGTGCTCAAGACTGACATAATAAAATTGGTCCTTTACAGAGGTGTGGGAACATGAAGAACGATGCAAAAAATAGAGCATACATCTTGCTAAGGGTGTGCATTATGGATTTGACTTGTAACAGTCATGGTGGTACACTTTTATTCCTTTACAGGCCATTTCCTTTCCCAAAACCATGGTTCACTTCATTTAGCAAAGGCTGATGTGACAGGTAACAGGTTGCAGAATAGGGATATATGGGTGTCTGATGAAAGAATGTGAAAGGACCTGTCTGAACTCATTCATTATACAGCAACTTTCATAATGTGTTATTTACAGTTCCTTTGTTTTGTTTGACTGTGCTTAAAGATAAGAGCAATCGTTTTTTAATGTCATATACATTATTTGAAGCAACTTATGCTCCATTATCTGATTTTGTAATAGTTGCAGTTTTCTAATTTGTAGGCTTGAAGCACATTTGGTTTGATTTATCTTGTAATTAATGGGTTTTGTGAACATTTTATGCAAACATTTTTTTAATTGTTCTTCATATTGCGACTTTAAAACACTTGATTGATCACACATTGATATTCATTGTGTGTGTGAGTGCATGTGTATATACGCTAAAAAAACAGTCAGTTAGGTGTGTGAATATACATGACTCAGCTGTAAGTTGAAAGAATGAAGGCAGTTTTGGTTTAGCAGAGTCTTGACCTTGCTCATAGAAAGGAAAAGGTCAAAGAACCAACATACTTCAACCGTGAGAATTTCAACAATATGACATATGTCTAAAAGATCAGCATGACAGGATGAACGTATGTGGGCAATTTAAAAGGCTTTAAAGCAAATAATTACCATGTTTTTTTTCCATGCATCAGTTTTTTAATAAGCATATAATTTTTCCAAGACATCAACTGGGCAGCGTTGATGAAAAACAGTCCTGGAATGGGCACTGGATGCTTAAAGATTGTGAAGATGGGAATTTATTAAGGTTTGTTGGTTTGCAGATTTGTTTTTGGTTCAGATCTGTGAATTAGACTTAGTTATTATTCAACAAGTTATTGCATTAGAGTTATTGAAGTATACAGTACTGCGCTTCATAAAATATCTACAGTCAAAACAAGGTCCCAGTCTGTAAACATCTTGATAATGGGTTCTAAGTGATTTCATGTCAACCACAGACTTTTAGACTTCATTCCAATTATTCACTGCATGGTGCAGGAAACTGGTATATCAATTAGATCAATCCCTAAATGCACCTGAGATCAACAACAATTGACTGTTTGTTAAGCCCCGCCCACTTTAGTTACTCTTGCTCTCAGTCAAGCTTTATAGAACGTTACACATGAATGAATTTGAGAACTGTGAATATATATAATTATATACACACACACACACACACACATTTACTTAAAGGTAAATAAAATAAATAGAAAAAAATTCTATGTATATATATATATATATATATACACACACACACACACACTACCAGTTTTTGAACAGTAAGATTTTTAATGTTTTTAAAGTCTCTTCTGCTCACCAAGCCTGCATTTATTTGATCCAAAGTACAGCAAAAACAAAAAGAATTTGAAATATTTTTACTATTTAAAATAACTGTTTTCTATTTGAATATATTTTAAAATGTAATTTATTCCTGTGATTTCAAAGCTGAATTTTTAGCATCACTACTCCAGGTATGATCCTTGAGAAATCATTCTAATATTCTGATTTCCTGCTCAAAAAACATTTATTATTATTATGTTGAAAACAGCTGAGTAGATTTTTTCAGGTTTCTTCAATGAAAAGAAAGTTCGGAAGAACAACATTTATCTGAAATAAAAATCTTTTGTAACATTATAAATGTCTTTATCATCACTTTTGATCAATTTAAAGCATCCTTGCTAAATAAAAATAGTAATTTCTATAATTTCTTTCCCAAAGAAAAAAATGAAAAAATTTACTCAACTGTTTTAAATATTGATAATAATAATAATTTAAAAAATGTTTCTTGAACAGCAAATCAGCATATTAGAATGATTTCTGAAAGATCATGTAACACTAAAGACTGGTGTAATGATGCTGAAAATTTAGCTTTGATCACAGGAATAAACTACATTTCACGACTTCACGCTTACATATAATTAGCTGAAGTATGGTAATGCATATTTGCCGTGCTGTCCGGGGAAGAGCTCCGAGCTCGGGAATGGCCCGAACCTAGATTACCCCCCAAAAAGCAATTGAGCAAAGGACAGCCGCCAGACTAAGAACCCCCCCCCCAAATAAGCACTGAGAACTGGCGGGGGCTGATGTTTGAGAAGTCGCCTGGTTGGCAGTCCAGGAGAGCCTACGTACTCGAGCGACTTATGCGTTGGAAGGGTAGGCCCTACCGGCTGCTGGTATTGGACTACGTGTTTTGGGGCACCCGGTCGGGAGGCCTCGAACCGATGTTCAACGGGAACAGCTCACAGCGTTGGAACAGGTGAGCCCTACCGGCCGATGGGGGAGGAGCAGCATGATTGTATAGCCCAGAGTTCAGCTCCAACCCTAATTAAAACTCACCTGCCTGTAGCTTCCTAGTAACCGTTCAGACCTTGATTAGCTTGTTCAGGTGTGTTTGATTAGGGTTGAAGCAAAAAGGACCTCCAGGACCGACGTTCGCCAACCCTGGTATAGCCCTACCAGGAGCCCTAACAGCTCGCGGTGTCGGCGTACGTGCCCTACTGGCTGACAAGCCCCTGCTAATCAGTGGGCAGAGGGCAAAATGGCTGACCGAGAGGGCCCATAAAGACTCCGACTGGAGATCAAGACTCAGGACGACGGACGTGTGGGTCCTCTCGGTTTGGCAAGGTAAAAAGGCTTTGGGCAGACCGGCAAGGAGGACTCTCACGACATCCGATGGGAGATCAAGTCTCACGGCATCAGATGGATAAGTCTCGCTTGCGGGTGGCAAGTATACAAGCCCAACCGGGCGTACTCTCGCCGACATCTGACGGGAGATCGAGAATCACTGCATCAGACGGGTAAGCCTCGCCGGGCGGGGAGAGAGAAAAGGAAACCCCGACTGGGAGCACATAATACGGGAATATTAATTCTGAATAGTGATGTACTGGAGTTGGGAATGGGTCCGCCTCTGGAGCCAGCGTCCTGAATTTCTGAAACAGAAAGCGAGACAGAGAGTCAGCAATTTGGTTTTCTGAACCTGGAAAGTGTTTGGCAATTATTATAAATTGGTTGCATGCTGCGATCCATATTAAGCGTCTAAGGAGAGGCGTGAGGGCGGTAGAATGAAAACGGCCTTTATTAATACACTGAACAGCTGCTTCATGTAGCAGTGCACTAAGATACTTTTAGAAGCCCATTCATTCCCCCACAGGAAGGCTGCTACCACGAGGGGGTAGAGCTCAAAAAAAGCTGAAGACTGAGGTGAGCCCTGCAGCTGGGGGGGCCATGGAGACACAAACCAACGTCCTTGGTAAAAACCTCCGAAGCCAATTGAGGGAGCTGCGTCTGTAAATAGTTGGATGTCAACTGGAGATGAAACAAGGTTGTTGTAGAAAAGGGAAAGGCCATTCCATTATTTAAGGAAGATTATCCATAACTTAAGTTCGTCGTGGCATGCGTGAGATAAGGGAATGAGGTGCTCGAGCACGTGGACCGAAGACGCGAGTGAGAGAAGATGTGAGATGAAAGAGCGGCCTTGGGGAATGATGCGCATTGCGAAGTTTAAGTGCCCGAGCAGAGAAAGGAGTTCGCGTTTAGAACAGCTTGGGCTGGTGAGGAGGGTAGAGGAGATGAGGATTATTCTATCGATCTTCTCCGTGGGCAGGTAGAGCTGAAATTTAGCTGAGTCTAAGTTGATGCCGAGGAACTCGATGAATGTAGATATAAATACCCATGGTATTTTCCTGAGTGATGGGAGGTGAAATGACCAGAAAGTCGTCTAGGAGGTGAATAAGGTGGGGAATTGCGTAATTATTGGACAAGATCCAGCAAAGGGCTTCTGATAACATATCAAAAATTTTGGGGCTGCTTTTGCATCCAAAGGTTAAACGGACAGCGAAATAGAATTTCCTGAGCCATCGTATCCCGAACAAATGCCATGAGTCCGGATGAATAGGCATCACTTTGAAGGCAGAAGTGATGTCTATTTTTGCGAGCCAGGCTCCTTGACCCGCAGTTTTAATCAATTCGACTGCCTGATCTATGTCGTGGTACTTGAGAGAAAATTCGTCAAGAGGGACCAAGCTGTTAATGCTTGGGACCGTGGAATTATGTGGTGATGACAGATCAATTATTAGGTGTTTCTTACCTGAAAATTTCCTAGTAGCCACTCCGATGGGGCTGACGCGAAACGTTTCGTAGTGGGGTTTATCGAAAGGGCCAATCATAAAGCCTGACTTGACTTCTTTTTTGATTAGGTTGTCTACGACGTCGGACTCTGCGTGGGCGGATTGGAGATTATTGCAGATTAAATTTTGGGAAAGTGCGCATTCGACGCTGGGGTTAAAACTGTGTCTGAGGCCAGACAGAAGTTAATTAGTGAATTTTTTGTCTGGGTGGTGAGCGAGTTCGATGGTCAGGCGAGAAATATTCACGGGAGTCAATAGGTAATTTTTTGATTTTTTTATTCACAGCTTTGTACACTGGGCAAACGATGCGGGCGTGAGCTCCGCGGCAGAATCTGCAGATGTGAAGGTAGCGGCAGTGCTGTCTGATGCATCTCCCGCTGTTGAACGAGATGCATGACTGCCTGTTATCTGCTGCTGATGGGGCTGTTTGCTCGGGACCCGAGTTTGCAGTAGTTGCGGATCTTGGGACGTAGCTGGTGGATTTCACAGAGGAAGTATCAGGGCATGAGGGTATAGAGGGGTTGATTTGTGGGCAAGTCATGGTGGAGTGAGCGACTGACCTACAAACCGCACAAGAAATGTTCCTGCAGTCTAAAAATTCCCGGCTGTGGAGATCTGGATCGAGTGTGCCCCAGTAAGGGCACTGGTTCCATTGGGCGACTCGTACTGCACATTTTGCAGAAAAAAAGCTTGTGGTACATGTAAAAATGCCCCCCTCCGTAGGACAACATGAGCTCGGCTATGATTGACAAATAATCATTGAGTTTGCGTCGCCTGTGGGGGAAGGCTGAACAGATGATCTCGGTGAACTGACTAAATGCAATGGTGAACTCAGAAAAAGAAAGTAGTCATGATGAAAAAGGATTTGGGTTTTTTAAAGTGACTGAGAAATCCCTGCAGTCTATTTGACGGTTTGAGTCGGAAGTGGGCAGGAGGGAAAGAAGAGAGATCGACGTCCGCACCTGCTAATATCTGCGCTCGGATGTTGTGAGCCACTTGGGGAGGTTCAGAGACGACGGCGTTTGATGGGGCGGGCATTGGTGTAGCAGTGAAGAGCGAATATTGTGATTTCGCTTGGAGGAGAGAGTTGAAGGGGACTGGGGGCGGGGCTGTGTTTGACAGTGAGTGCGGCCAAGCGCTTGCTTGGGCCGCGGGCCCCGAGCTGGAAGGGGCGGGCGGCGGAGCTGTGTGTGACGGCCAATGCGGCCAAGCGCTTGCTTGGGCTGCGGGCCCCGAACTGGAGGTGGCAGGCGGCAGGACTGTGTATGACAGCCAGTGTGGCCAAGCGCTTGCTTGGGCCGTGGGCCCCGAGCTGGAAGGGGCAGGCGGCGGGGCTGTGTGTGACGGCCAGTGCGGCCAAGCGCTTGCTTGGGCTGCGAGGTCTGAGCTGAAAGTAGCGTGCAGTGAGACTGTGATTGGCGGCGGAGGCGGCCAAGTGCTTGCTTGAGCTACGGGCCCCGGCGTTGTTGAAGTAGAAGCCGCGATGCGAGGCTGAACTGCGGCCAGTGTCACATGCACCCTTGCGGCGGCGGGATCCGGGGCGCGGCCCAGGCTTGCTGATGGCCTGACGCCGCGGCTTGATAATCGTAGAGAGCTGGGCCTTGCGCAGGAGGAAGACGGTGGAGTCCGGCGAGGCGTATCTGGAGGTTTGCCTTGTCTTTTGCCCTTCTTTGGGGTTGGGGTGGACTCGGGAGAGAGGTTAGTTAGATGCAGATTTGTGTACAAGTCATATAATTCTGCTTTGTTTAACTTGCGTGAAGGCTGGACGTCGGATTTGGTCAGCGCTTGCCTCAGACTTGACACAGTCCACTTTCCTATTGGCGGAATCGTTGGCCTGGCCAAGCAATAGGAGGACGCCGGGGAGTCGACTGGGGTTCTCGCCGGAGGTGGCGAGGGTAGTTCGATGGATAGAGGTAAGTCAGCTGTATTTATGCCATGGTGTTGATTAACTTGAGTGCGCTCCACCTGTGTTAATTAGGCTAAGTATCTGATGCGCTCCTCCCGAACCTTGTTAATAAAACATAATTTTAAAATATATTCAAATAGAAAGCAGTTATTTTAAAGGAGTCATCGGATGCTCATTTTCCACAAGCTGATATGATTCTTTAGGGTCCTATTGAAAACTCTATAACATACTTTGGTTAAAATTTCTCAATGGTAGTGTAAAACCCTTTTCAAAAACTGCTCTGTTCACAGTGACCTGTTTTGGTGCATGTCCCTTTAAATGCTAATGAACTCTGCTCACCCCACCCCTCTCTTCTGTGGGGTGACGAGCCGTTCTCATGAGACTGTAAACTTTAGCCGCATTTAGCCGAGGAACTTGCTAATTAGCACATTATTAGGAAAGCTGATTTGCAAAGATTCATAAAAAACTTATACTCACTTCTTCTGTAGGTGAAGCTGGATCACGAACAGTGTTGGGTGTAATTAATTAGTAATTAGTTACTGTAATTTAATTATGTTTCCCTTGAAAAAGTAAAGTAAGGGATTACTTTTATTTTTTCTGTAATTTAATTACAATAACTTCTTATGTAATTGAACTTAATACTGTGTATAGACTGTAGATCATACATATACAATACAATAGTGGATTTAACATAAAAAATTTTAAGTTTATCCTTAAAATGCATGCTTTTATGTACCCTTCTCACTTTTAATACTTTGGTGAGTTAGTAAGAATATTGGTAACACTTTAGTGTCCAATTCTCACTATTAACTAGTTGGTTATTAGCATGGATATTACTGGGATATTGGTTGTTTATTATTACTTAAAAAGCACATATTAATGTCTTATTCTGCAAGACCTTTTTCTAAATCCTTAATCCTACCCAATTCTTAAACTTAACAACTACTTTACTAAGTATTAATAAGCAGCAATTAGGAGTATATTGAGGCAAAAGTCAAGTTAAGTTAATAGTAAAGTTAGTAAATATTGAGAATTGAACTCTAATCTAAAGTGTGACTAGAAAAATTAACGAGAGTCAATCTGAAAATGGAATGACAATCCCTGTGTCATTCCATTTTATTACACGTAACTTAATTTCTGAACGTATTTGTTTTTTTATTTTATTTGTATGTATGGATTACTTGGGTTGTTACCGACATCTGGTGAAAATTTCAACAGCACCTTTAGAAATATATTTACTGGGAAAAATGGTGACGTGTTCAATACTTATTTTACCCGCTGTATATATATTCTATTTATTTTATTTACCTTTAAGTAAATTTGTGCTTTTTAGTGTTATTCATGTTCATTTTACAGTATGTTTGACTAATTTTTATAAAATTCTGTTTAAAACTATCCAAATAAAGCCAGGTTTTGTCTTCTGTGGCAGACAGCAACAGTTGTAAAGTTGATCAGTAAAGTTGTTACGGTGAAGCTTTGTGGAGGTTTTGTTGTTCATGGCACTGTAGAAGAAAACTGGATGACACTGACAAATACAATTTAGTGTTTTATACAGTATGATCTCTGAAATCTGATATACTGTATTTATATAGCTTAGCTTAAATGGTTACTTGAAGTCAGTTCAGATCTTACATGTTATTTTGTGACTTGGGTTTTTAAACAGATCCACTAGACAGGGTGGGCAAACTTGGCCCTTCCAGGCCACTTTCCTTCAGAGTTTAGCTCCAACCCTAATCAAACACACCTGAACTAGCTAATCATTGTCTTCAAGACTACTAGAAGGCTACAGGCAGGTGAGTTTTATCAGGGTTGGATCAAATCTCTGCAGGAAAGTGGCCAGGAAGGGCCAAGTTTGCCCATCACTGCACTAGACCCTCTAGAATTTTTCACATTTTATGATTGTGTGGAAAAATCTGCAGAAATCTGAAGAATTGATTGAAGTATGGTCAAATGTGTTGAAACAACACTTTGAGAAGCTTTAAGTCTCTTATTTGAATAATAAGTTCTTTCAGTACTGTTCGCAAAATATGTTATATAGCGATCTGTGCGTTTGCACCCTTTCTGCTTTCAGTGGGTCTCCACTGCATGAGACAAATGACTGTGATGTAATTTAGCAGCGCTAAGGCGTCTTGAAGGTCTGACGTGCAGCAGAAATGGAGGTTGTTGGGGATTCAGTGCTAAGGCCTGGCTTTCTGAAATGGAGAGAAACGGGTAGCACAAACAGAGCCATAGCCACTAGTGCACAGAGGAGTTGCTAGGTAACAGGTAGCATACAGTTATGTAATGCGCCACGCTCCCAGTTTACATGTTTTATGGTATTCCTCTGGAGAACTGGAGCTATCTCAGGCACATCGAAGTTTCCCTTAGCACATCCACTCAGACCCAGCAGATCCGTGTTCTCTGAACTCTTCATGCACTCTCAGTCATCAGTCCGAAAAATCAGGGAGGTGGAAGCACGCGGTTCCTTATTTCTGGTGTTCTTGGTGAGGTTATGCATGGAATACTGTGTCTTGTAGCATATGCAAAGGGTTTTCCTGTTCATATTTTATGTTGTACCAATCTGAGATGCTGGGCTGCTGATCTTTTTACTGGAAGATTCATTAAAATGACACATTCAAAAATGCTGTACATTGCACAGAGACTTGTTGCTATTTATACATGATTTTTATTCATTTGTGCCAATTATCATCTGTTTTTTGGACAATTCAGCCCAAATGCCCAAATGTAGTTCAAATTCACAGGTCCTCTCAGTGAATTTGAGAGACCTTCTAGTGTTTTTTTTGTGTTTTTTTACCTCTATTAAGGGATAATATACAATTAGCTGTCATTATCACATATAAAATATACAATTTTAAATAAATGCTGTTTTTTTTTTCAATATCCAAAAATCCTGAATAAAAATGTATCACGGTTTCAATAAAAATGTTAAGCATTTTTAACATTGATAATGAAAAATATTTCTTGAGCACCAAATCAGCATATTAGAATGACTTCTGGAATGAAGAATGAAGACTGGAGTAATGATGCTGAAAAGCTTTGCCATCACAGGAATAAATTACATTTTAAAATATATTAAATTAGAAATATATTTACACACTATCTTTTGTTTTCTTTTGTTTTCTTTTTTTTATTTATTGGTGATTAAGATAAACTCTGACTGGCTCATATTTCATCCACAAGTGTAGTAAATTAGATTCTTGGTGTAGCATTGTAGTTAACATGCATTTTTATTCTGTCTGTTTTACAGTATTATTTCACAGTCATCTTCAACCATGAGAATCAGAAGGCTCTGGAGCTTCGTACAGAAGATGTTAAGGACTGCGATGAATGGGTGGCAGCAATATCACATGCCAGGTAAGTAAACAATTCAGTGAAATTTGAAAAGATCACATATACTGTTGTCTACTTCAGTGGACAGGAAGGAAAAGGGATTAAATTGCCATGTTTGTTGCTACTGTAGCCTGTTTTGGTTATGCATATGCTCTGTTTTTTGCAAAAATATAAATTTGTGTGCATTTACACCAAATTCCTGTAAGTTCAGTCCTTATTCCTATGTATTTTTTCCCCACTAAGGATGACTTGATTTAGACAAGAACTTGCCTGTAGAGAAAAGAAGACTGTCTTCTCATAATGGCAGGATTCTCTGCTTAAGTTTATGCTCCATTCACACAGCTTAAATGTGAAGGGGGAAAATAAATAAAGAGGAGAATATTTCGCGAAGTGGACAGATTCCATGTCTCATTATCTATAATTAGCCTGAAGCTTGTTTAAGCAGTCTTGGATGTTGCAGAGGTTCTGTTGGGAATATTGTTTGTTTTTAGTAATGAACTTCGAATTTGAATTCTCTGTTGGGCACTAACAAACAAAGCACAACATGTTGTGCCTTTAATAACAAAGAGCCGTAATGCAGTCAAGGACAAATGTGCATTTTGATATGTTTTCATTCTGTTCACGTTCATGTGAGTGTTAAGGCATGAAGGGTTAACCTTGTTTATATACAATATACGGTTTCAGAAATATATCCAGTTGTTTTATAAGGTGAAAGAATTGTGCATTTTTGCACAGAAATTAAAAATGAAACATAATCAGATTAAATAATGTTTTTTACTTGTTGGTTTATTACTGTGATTAGTAGTTAAAAAAGGTTTTTTATTTTTTATTTTTTATTTTTTTTGCCTTGTTGTATGAATTGACACGACCATGTCAGGATTTTCTTTGAACCAAGACTTTCTGAGTTATGAGAATCATAGTGGAAGCAAATAATAGCATATTGCATTTGCATAATAGGATGTAATTTCGATTGTCAATTTAGTTTGTAAACATTAAAGGGGTCATATGATGCGATTAAAATTTTTCCTTTCTCTTTGGAGTGTTACAAGCTCTTGGTGCATAAAGAAGATCTCTAAAGTTGCAAAGACTAAAGTCTCAAATCCAAAGAGATATTATTTATAAAAGTTGAGTCAACCACGCCCTCCTAAAACGGCTCATTCTAACACGTCCCCACATGTCTACGTCACGATGTGCGAAGATTTGCATAACACCGCCCAAATGTGCACGCAAAGAAAGAAAGCGTGGTTTCAGGAACAGCAGTAGTGTTGATGCAGC
>NW_015648525.1:90998-92868 GCF_001515625.1 Sinocyclocheilus rhinocerous
CGATGAGCTTTGTAAAAATTGACGCGTTTCAGAAAGGCGGGGCATAGAGGAGAAACAATAATGTACAGTATGTGGAAAATAATGTGTTTTTTTAACCTTAAACCGCATAAACACATTTCATTACACCAAATACACAAAATAATGTTCTTTTTAGCAACATCATATGACCCCTTTAACATTTTATATGTAATAGCAAAAAAGCTTGATAAAATACACTACACGTTTCAGTTAATGAAGTTTGTTACAAAACTGCATTTCCCATCATCCTTTGTGTCAGTTTTAAAAAGACAAATAAGGATGATTATTTGCTCTTTATTTTGATGCACTAGCACTAAAAAAGCTTGCTGAAAGAAAGAAATATGAAATTGCTAAACACATCCATATTATTAGTGACTTCCGTCACTTCTTTGATTAATTTACATCTCTTATTTCTATCGTCACTACTAAGACACTGTACACTACCGTTCAATGTTTTTTTTTTTTTTTAAAGAAAATAATATTTTTATTTAACAAGCATGTTAATTTCATCAAAAGTGACAATAAAGACATTTCCCGTCACAAAAGATTTCTATTTCAAATAAATGATGTGAACTTTTGAACTTTGTAGGTTTTGCAGGTATTAAATAATACACACTCAGAAGATACTCTTTCATAATCAGAAGGTGTTGTTTATTTTTAAGGAGAAGCGGTTCTGTAGAGCTGGTCTGTGTTTGTGATGAGGGCGGATGGTGCTCCGTTCTGGTCTCAGTCTGTATTGGAGGACTATTTTGGCTGTTTATCTCTGGATGCCCTGCAGCAGTTCTAAATCTGTGTGCATAAACATGAAGGCGTCTGGATTTGCTTGCTGTTTTGAGATAAGCGCTGCTCCAACAATTCTGTTTAATTGTTGAATTTGAGCATTCACAGTTTGCTCTGATAAAGTGTGTGCTTATGGGGCTACATGTTAACACTGTGTCTCTGCTAATGAGCTTTATTTCTAGTATAACGTGATGTTCCTCATTGTGCGGAGTGTATGTGTGCGCACTGTGTGTGTATTGGTGTCCTGTATGCCTTTGTTGGATGGATGTGTATGTGTGTGTTTGTATTCATATGTGTGTGTGTGTTCTGTGTGCAGCTACAGAAACCTGGCTACCGAGCATGAAACACTCATGCAGAAGTACCTCCATCTACTCCAAATCGTGGAGACTGAGAAAACAGTTGCTAAGCATCTTCGACAACAGATAGAAGATGGGGAGATTGAGATTGAACAGATTGAACGAGAGGTAAAATTTGTAATTCAAAGTGCAGTAGGTATTGTTTATCTATAGTGAACATGCCAAACATGCCAAGAATATATCAGCAGTTATACTGCATATCAAGATGATTCTACCTCTCATAAGTGAAAATGTTGTCTGGGAAATAAGTGCAAAACGAAATATTCAATGCTTTGTCTGAACAGCTAGTCAAATTGTTTAAGAAAGCCCGGTATGAAAAGGTTGGTTTCAGGTTCACCTGACTCAAACATGGTTTACATAAGATGTGATCACACAAAAGAATTGAAAAAAATGCATTGATTACCCTAGTGAAATATAAATATGCTTACTTAAATGTATTTGAAATACATTTATTTCATTCTAAGTACACTACAAATACATTTACATATTTATCTACTTAATAAAGGTACCCTGCAGTTGTGCTTTTATTATACTAAACTGGTAGTATACTTAAAGTCTGCTAAATTGGAACAACTAATTTTGTGCTTAATGCACTTTAATTGTGCAGAAGTAGTGCTAAAGTCCAACTAAAGATATGCTCAAGTTTATTGCAAGTATACTTTAGGTACACTTTAAATATCTTGTATTTAAAGACCGATATTATTCAAAGATCATAC
>NW_015648525.1:102393-141775 GCF_001515625.1 Sinocyclocheilus rhinocerous
TTTTTTTTTTTTTAAAGAAAATAATATTTTTATTTAACAAGCATGTTAATTTCATCAAAAGTGACAATAAAGACATTTCCCGTCACAAAAGATTACTATTTCAAATAAATGATGTGAACTTTTGAACTTTGTAGGTTTTGCAGGTATTAAATAATACACACTCAGAAGATACTCTTTCATAATCAGAAGGTGTTGTTTATTTTTAAGGAGAAGCGGTTCTGTAGAGCTGGTCTGTGTTTGTGATGAGGGCGGATGGTGCTCCGTTCTGGTCTCAGTCTGTATTGGAGGACTATTTTGGCTGTTTATCTCTGGATGCCCTGCAGCAGTTCTAAATCTGTGTGCATAAACATGAAGGCGTCTGGATTTGCTTGCTGTTTTGAGATAAGCGCTGCTCCAACAATTCTGTTTAATTGTTGAATTTGAGCATTCACAGTTTGCTCTGATAAAGTGTGTGCTTATGGGGCTACATGTTAACACTGTGTCTCTGCTAATGAGCTTTATTTCTAGTATAACGTGATGTTCCTCATTGTGCGGAGTGTATGTGTGCGCACTGTGTGTGTATTGGTGTCCTGTATGCCTTTGTTGGATGGATGTGTATGTGTGTGTTTGTATTCATATGTGTGTGTGTGTTCTGTGTGCAGCTACAGAAACCTGGCTACCGAGCATGAAACACTCATGCAGAAGTACCTCCATCTACTCCAAATCGTGGAGACTGAGAAAACAGTTGCTAAGCAACTTCGACAACAGATAGAAGATGGGGAGATTGAGATTGAACGTCTAAAATCAGAGGTAAAATTTGTAATTCAAAGTGCAGTAGGTATTGTTTATCTATAGTGAACATGCCAAAATCCAGTCGAATATATCAGCAGTTATACTGCATATCAAGATGATTCTACCTCTCATAAGTGAAAATGTTGTCTGGGAAATAAGTGCAAAACGAAATATTCAATGCTTTGTCTGAACAGCTAGTCAAATTGTTTAAGAAAGCCCGGTATGAAAAGGTTGGTTTCAGGTTCACCTGACTCAAACATGGTTTACATAAGATGTGATCACACAAAAGAATTGAAAAAAATGCATTGATTACCCTAGTGAAATATAAATATGCTTACTTAAATGTATTTGAAATACATTTATTTCATTCTAAGTACACTACAAATACATTTACATATTTATCTACTTAATAAAGGTACCCTGCAGTTGTGCTTTTATTATACTAAACTGGTAGTATACTTAAAGTCTGCTAAATTGGAACAACTAATTTTGTGCTTAATGCACTTTAATTGTGCAGAAGTAGTGCTAAAGTCCAACTAAAGATATGCTCAAGTTTATTGCAAGTATACTTTAGGTACACTTTAAATATCTTGTATTTAAAGACCGATATTATTCAAAGATCATACATTCCTCATCAATAATGACATTAAAATGCATTTTAGGCTTAATATTAATAAATGTGCATTGTGCACTAGTAGAACGCCAAATAAAGTTTAATTATATTTTTTATATCAAGAAGTTTTGAGCGATATGTCAGTAAAGATGTGAATAGATTTGAACTATACTTAGTATAAAATAAATGTATTTTAAATATATTACATGTATACTATTGTATTACTGGCATTATTATGGAATAAGTGGATAAAAAATAAAAGCTAGTATAATTGGAAAAACGTAAACTAAAATACATTTTAACTTACAAATAACTAAATAACACAAATTAATTTTATGTTTTGATACAGAATATATTATAAAGGTTTATCATGCACTGTAAAAAAACAAAAAAAAAAAAAAACAGCAGCTGTGGTTGCCAGAAATTCACTGAAAAATATATGGTGATAAGGTATTTTAGGAATTATAGGATGGCATATTGGTACCTGTATATTTTACAACCATAAATTTCATGAAGTGATATGATATTAATATACCAATCTACTTCTGTCAAAATCTGCTTTTTACTTTAAAATATACTGATAACCACTATAATAATACAGGTGGCACAATAAAAAAAAAACATGTGATGAATGATGAATCATAGTTCATTGAAAATGGCCTGTATAAAAAAAACATGGCCAGTACTTATATAGAAACAAATATACACAAAAGACAAAACTCCATTAATAATGCAATAAATGTGAATAGCAGAATTCCAAAACCATAAATGTTACATTATTTTTCAGTAAAATTACATATAATGCAATGTTAAACCATTTACAGTTTTGGAAAGGTAAGGTAACTTACACTCTAAAAAATGCTGGGTTAAATATAATCCAGCGCTGGGTTAAAAAGGGACAAACCCAGCTATTGGGTTGTTTTGACCCAGCGGTTGGGTTGTTTTGAACCAATATGCCATCCCAATTAACAGGTTTTACTTTAACACACATTTTTTTTCCGAAAAAGACAAACTTTCTCCAATGACAATACAAAATTTTCCACCAAAACTCCAAATCTCTTTAAAACCTTCAACATTATCCATAAATCTATAATATTTAAATTCTAGGTGTATTCTAGCTCTAATTATACATTTAAAAAAACACAAGAACATCAGTGTTGTTATTATTTTGCTCTATTTTCCTTTTTCTTGTTACATAGATTGTTACATTAGCTTGTCCCAATAGATAATTTAAAATGATCTAATAAAACTAATATTACAGCATATAAAAAATAAAAAAAAAACTAGTCTGCCTCTCTTATCTACTAGTCCGTTGTTGGATGACTAGTCAATCATCGTGACCCATATTACATGCTCATTTCTTTTCTGAAAAGGAAAATAGTAGAGAGAATGAAAAGTGGTGTGAGAAGCATTTGGTTTTCAAGAGCTTTCTGCAGACTACTTTGCACTTCACTTTGCATCTCTGCTCATAAAAAAACGGCTCTCCAGGAGAACTATGATCCCTGCTGTATTCTTCATCAGCCAGATCAAATAGTCATTTTACTTTAAAGTGCAAATGGAGCTGGCTGTATGAAATGGTGTGCTGAATATGCATGACCCCAGATGTATTGTGTGCGTCGCATCCTTGGTCCGCAGCATAATAAACTCTTTCAGTCCGCGTCCAATAAATGGAGCACTCACCTTCAGACTGTGCTGGCCAGCTCCCGTCTCTTTTGTGTCCCCAACGTTTCCCTTTCAAATTGCAGGGCCATGTAATAATTTGAAAGTTTGTGCACCCTAAGCATCGGAAATCACCCGAGTGGCATCTGAGAGCTTTGATAGGGCGAGTGTTTGTGCCACACTGTGCTGGCACTGATTTGGCCTGACTCAATCACTTTGTCAGCATGCTGGGAAGTAGTGAGGCAAGGAACGTTTTTGCAAAGGAAGTGTTGACTCTGCCATTTTTATCGCTGTTTTGTTGCAGATCGCATCCAAGCTCAAAGACAATGAGAAGATTCAGTCGAATCCCACCACTGCACCTAGTGATGATGATTCAGAAATCAAGAAAATCAAGAAAGTAAGACTTTGGCTTTGAATCACACAGCACTAGTCCAAAACTTAGTGAGCTGCTACATAGGTAGCACCCTAACTGTCATTGAAACCTCATAAGTGACTATATATACACTATATATACGTAGTATATATATATATATATAAACATTTGCTATGTGAAATTGCGTATTCATGGCAGTACTAAATTAAAACATTTTTATTATTATATTTTATTACATTATTACATTTATTACATTTTTCAGATTCTGCATGGTGTACTCTTTGTAAACTTATGACCACAACTGTATATTAGATTAAACCATCAAATATTTCTATGGAAAATTTTAAATACTGAATAAAATATAAGTGAACTATTTATTAATATTTCTAACCACTCACCTCATCATCCATCTTGCATTTTTTCTTTTTCACTGAGCTCATTGCAATGCTAAAAAAAATGTTTCCTATGTTTTAAAATAAGTTGCACGCTGAAAACAACTATGATTACTTGAAATGCAGCTTGGTTTTGGAACAGAGCAAGCGTCTTATGTTTCATGATTGGTCAAGGTATTTTTTGATGAGTTTGATGTGATTCTATTGATTGATTCTTGTTAATGCTGCTGCTCCAGGTGCAAAGCTTCCTGAGGGGCTGGATGTGTCGGCGAAAGTGGAAGACCATCATTCAAGACTACATCCGCTCACCACATGCAGAGAGCATGAGGAAGAGGAACCAAGTCGTCTTTAGCATGTTGGAAGCAGAGGCTGAATACGTTCAACAGCTCCACATCCTTGTCAACAACTTCTTGAGACCGCTTCGCATGGCTGCCAGTTCCAAGAAACCACCCATAACTCATGATGATGTCAGCAGCATATTTCTCAACAGGTAAGCACCAGTTTTAGCTAGAGATAATCTGTATGCTTGATGCTTAGCAGGAGAAACATTTCAAATGAGTTCACTTTAAAATCTCAATTGTTTCTCCTCAACAGCAGTACGATTGGATGTCTCCTTTTGTGATCCCCATTAATTTTATGGCTCTGTGCTCTTGCTTTACCAACAATTGCCTGATTTATGTTTATTTTTATTTCTTCCAATCGATTTTATAAGAAACATCTGAGACTATTGTACAAAAGTTTGGGGTCAATAAGATTTTTAAAAGAAATTAAGCTATGGACAGATTAAACTGTCAGTAAAGACATTTTACGAAAGATTTCTAATTTTTTTTTTCTTTTTTTTTTTTCTTTCTATTCATTAAAGAATCCTGAAATTCTAAATCCTAAAAATTCTAATTTAGCATGTTAGAATGATTCCTGAAGGGTCATGTGCAGTGTTGGAAAGGTTACTTTGGAAAAGTTACCCTATTTAAAATTTAATAAGTAGTGTAAAAATTTCAATTACTTTATTAAAGTAATGTAACTGATTACATTTGATTATTTTATCTATGCATGTTTTCAACTGTTAATCAACACTGATTACTGTCAGACTTTCAAAATCCTTCATCATTTGAATTAAGATTATAATAATTTAATATGAAAGCACAGCCACCACAAAATCAGACTTTTTTAGCACCTCTTTTTACTTTGAGATAGTTCAGAAGATCAGAAGATAGTTTAATTGATTTGAAATGAAATCTTTGCAGAGCTATGACAGGAAACACTGGCATCTAACAATGCTTTGGAAAAAGAGTTCATCTTAAAAAATAAAGCATAAATAGGAAATAAAACAGTTATTAAATAAGCATGTGTCCTATTGTGTGTCCTAAACTCCTGAAACATTGGTGTCTCATATTTTAATGCAATTTGGGAAAGAAATCAATCAAATCTATGTGTGTGTGAAAATATTCAGATGTAACCCCCTTTGTAATATTTAACATTTTCATAAGTAACTGTAATTTAATTACACATTTTTTTCACAGATTACAGTTACACTTATTTTGTAAGTAAATCATATAATTCTGTTACATGTAAATACTGTAGTTATTCACCAACACTGGTCATGTGACACTGAAGGCCGGAGTAACAGTTTTGCCATCATTGGAGTAAATTACATTTTTAAATATATCAAAATAGAAAACAGTTATTTTAAATTCTAATAATATTTCGCAATATAACTGTTTTTACTGTATGTTTGTTAATATAAATGCTGCCCTGGTGAGCATACAGTCAAACATTGCAAAAATCGTATAATAATTTACAGGAATAATGAAACACTTGCGTTGTTGTTTACATGTGCTGTTTGTTTCTGCAGCGAAACCATAATGTTTCTGCATCAGATATTCTACCAAGGGTTGAAAGCTCGAATAGCAAGCTGGCCAACATTAGTCTTGGGTGAGTGCACTGCCAGAGCATTTGGCAACCAGCAGCAAAGAACATTCTGTAGACTCTTCAAATTGCAAGCTAGCTTTTTTCAAAAGGTGCCACAGATCTGAGGCCCAGTCACACTGACTCTGATCTTCCTTCCTGTCCTTCAGCCGACCTATTTGACATCCTGTTGCCCATGCTGAACATCTACCAGGAGTTTGTACGTAACCACCAGTACAGTTTGCAGATCTTGGCCCACTGCAAGCAGAACCGCGACTTCGACAAGCTGCTTAAACAGTATGAAGCCAAGCCTGACTGTGAGGAGCGTACACTGGAGACGTTCCTCACTTACCCCATGTTCCAGGTGACCATAATCTTTCATTCAGGCTCTCATTACCATGCTATGAATCACAAGCTGGCTAGTAGCACATGGCAGGTCCTCATGTGCTTTTTTTAGTCTCTGAAAGTAGGATTTTGTAGTGTATTCTGGTCCATAATGGCTTTTTTCTTGTCGAGTAAGCAGTTTCCATGTGATCTAGTCTAGCAAGGTCTACTTTGGGCTTTGCAGCGTTGGTAATAAATGTGCTGATGAGTGATAGCGCTCCCCTCTAAGCCTCCTCTGCAAGAATACAGTGCACACTGTTAGCAAAGTTGTGTTTGGATTTCCATGCATGCACATGACTAAGTGTGGATATGATGAGTGTGTTTGTTGCAGAAGGCAAAAAAAAAATCGAAAACTACCCTCCTGTCTAACATTATGACATGTGCTTCTTGTCTGGCAGATTCCTCGTTACATACTGACCCTCCATGAGTTGTTAGCACATACTCCGCATGAGCATGTGGAGAGAAACAGCTTGGATTACGCCAAGTCAAAGCTGGAGGAGCTTTCCAGGTACATCAAAATGTGCCTCCAGCACACCCATCCATGACCATGTGTCAACATTGCTACATCATTTCTCACTACTCACAGGTTATGGGCCTTGTTCATGAAAAAGAAGCTGAATGAAGCTATAATTCATTCCTGAAACCAGATCATCAAATCAAATCAATTGCTAAATGCTATAAAGAGTGTAATTTCCATACCACTATTGGCACCAAATGGAACTGTAGTCTGACTGTGCAACCCGACTGACTGAACATAATACCATGGTGCCAGTTTGAGACAGGACTATTTGTTTGTCCAAGGGTTTGATAATGCAACAAAAAAGTGCATACTTTTAAGTATGTGAGTCACATTTGATAACAGGATTTAGAATTCCTTTTTTTTTTTTTTGCTTATTTTATTTTTAGTTTACCATGTCATTTTAGTTTTCTTTCTGTGATAATTTGTTTTCACAGTGTTTTATAGCTTCAGTTTATTTAGTCTTTTAGTATTTTAATGCCAAACTAAATGTCTTAAATGATATCATTTAAATTTATCATTAAAACTTATCATTATCATTTAAGTGACATTTTCTTAAATTTACTATCTAGTGTTATTGCTAGTATTATCTAGTGGCATTTTCATGTTTAATGAAGGCGAGTCTAAAACCAATATTGTAATAATTTTTGTTTGATTTTGAGTTATTTTTGGAAACATGAAAATGTTGTTTTAAATATATTAATATAATATGTTTTCATATATTTATTAAAATATGTAATATGAAAATACATTTGTGGCCATTTTTATTTGATTTTATGTAGTTTGGAATCATGAAAATTTAGTTTAAAAATATATTAATATACTATATTTTGAAATACATAAAGTATGCGATATATAAATTGATAAAATGAATATATGGCCATTGTATTTTATTTTATTTAATTTTGGAATCATGAAAATATAGCATGAAATGTATTACTACAATATATTTTAAATATATATTAAAATATGCAATATACTAAATGTATACAGTTATATTTTAGTTCTATAAATATAATTAAACTGTATTTTCATAACTCGAAAACGAACTAAAATAAAATCAAAATTAATTTAAGTGAAATAAAAAAGTTTTCACTTTCGTTCAGTATTTCAGTAGATTTTTTTCCATGTAGTTTTTTTCTGTTAAGAGTAATATCAATGTTTAAAAAAAAACATTCAAAAATCTGTATGTGGCAAAAATAACATATGTGAGTGCTAAAATGATGTACCTCCACAGAATCATGCACGATGAGGTTAGCGAGACGGAGAACATTAGGAAGAACCTCGCTATCGAGCGTATGATCGTGGAGGGCTGTGAGATTCTCCTAGACACCAGCCAGACCTTTGTCAGACAAGGTGAACTCCCAACACACACACACACACACACAAATCCTGAGCGCTCTGCTGAAAGGGGCCACAGATCCCTGATAAGAAGACGTTTGGATTCTCCTTTCCTTCTGTTCTTTTCTGCAAACTGTCATTCTTATCACCTCTTATTGTCAAGCCCCCCACCTCCTTCTTCTCCCCTTCCCACTACAAGGCTTTTCTAGGCTGCCCTCTTTTCCGTGCCAGCACAAAGCGGAGCGTTAACTCAAAGGATTGGGCACCCTAATCCTGCTATTCTCCGTAGAGCACAGTGTGTTCAAAGACCAGACCAACTCTTTCATTTCCAAGTGTAATCACATTTTTACCAGTCAAACCTGGTGTTGAGCCCTAGATCGGAAATGTCACTGATGCGCTGCAGGATACGAAGACACGAGGAAACTGATAAGAGTCTGATAAGAGCATATGTCAATCCAGTATTTCCCCATGTGCTGGCATAGTATTTGTCTGCTCTGCGTTTCCCAGCTTTACCTGCAGGGCTAACGCATCCTGCACCTCCATGCATGTTTTTCAGGATCTCTGATACAAGTGCCCATGAGTGAGAAGGGCAAGATCACCCGTGGCCGACTGGGCTCTCTGTCTCTGAAGAAGGAGGGAGAGAGGCAGTGTTTCCTCTTCTCCAAGCATCTGATCATCTGCACTAGAGGCTCTGGAGGAAAACTCCACCTCACCAAGGTGAAGCCTCATGCACTTCATTACACAGTATTTAAAAAAGTACATACTAGGCTGGGGTGGTATGAGGAAGATATATATGGTAGGACAGTTTTAAAGCTTTTTCAGCACATATTTTTCATTCTTTTGTTTTCATTCATTCTTAGGAGATGAGGGAACTTTTCTTAGATTTGTTAGCTTTTCAATGAACTTGTAAAAATAGACAGTGCAATTAAAATGTAATAAAATATTAATACAAATAATCTAAAAAATAATAAATAAAAAATGTAATAATCCATTAGTAGTAGTAGTATTAATAGTTTGTAGTAATAATAGTTTTTAATGAATGGCCAACAAATTATCACCTTTTTAAAAGTAGTTTTGAGATTAAGTAGCTTTTACATGATTTCATAATATTTTAATTCACTTTGCCACATGGAAATATAATAAAAATAAATATAATATAAACTGAAATTAATAGACAACAACAACAATAATAATAATAATAATAAATAATGCTAAATATGCATTGCTTCTTGGAAATAAAATAATAAAGAATAGAATAGAATTGTCTAATTAATCAGTTAATTAAATAACAACAATAATGATCATGTTTTGATGAATGATCAGCATATTATCAACTTTTTCATAATATTTTAAAAACTTTTTAAACCTAATTTAACCTTTTTTCTTTTAATGTATCTACTGTATACACCTTGTAGTGCAGTACTTTATGGTATCATATAAAAAATGTGCTGTCACAGCAGAATTATCCATTGTAATATAAAAAAACACTTGAAATCTGCCTTCAACTATTTATTGAGACATATATTTTAGATAAATATTTTTTTTGGGGGGGGTGCTGTTTATTTATTTTTTGTTTGTTTGTTTGTTTGTTTTTTAATTTACATAGTTTCTTAATTTCACAGAGGACGATTTTTGAATGTATCAGGTTCCTTGTTAAACCAGTGAAATGTTATGTTGTGCCCAGAAAAGGGTGATTACCACCTTCAGCCGACTGTAATTTTACCACATTCAATAAGACAATATTGCTCTTGGTCTGTGGGGAAATTCAAGGAGATCCTCACCGTAATCACTGTTTTAGTACGGCTGCTATTGATTATTTGATAGATTCTCAGAGCATGTCTGACTGTTGCTTGTCTCCGGATGGCAGAATGGAGTGGTGTCGCTCATTGACTGCACACTGATAGAGGAACCAGAGGGCACAGATGACGAGTGTACGTATCAAAACTCTTGATTTAATCTTAAACATATCATAAAATATCTGCAATAACAAAAGAAGGCTCACATTTTGACACTGATAAGAGACCTATGTACTTACCCGCACTGATATGGACATGTTATGGAAGTAGATCCAACCACAAATCTAATCACAACAGACCTCCGCTAGATTTATTCCAGAGGATCACTACGTTTTCTTTTTTCTCTTCAGCCAAGTCAGACAAGAGTGGTCAGGACATGGAGCACCTGGATTTTAAGATTGTGGTGGAGCCCAAAGACAGCCAGTCCTTCACCATCATCCTGGTGGCCTCCTCACGGCAAGAGAAGTCAGCCTGGACCAGTGACATCAGCCAGGCACGTCTGCTCACATCAGATAACACTGAGTGATCCACACAGCCCTGGGCAAGACCTTTGCCTTTTACTCGCATCCTGTGGTTCAAATACTGTCCTCACGCTCTTTTTTTCCCTATCTTTCTCTCTTTCACTCTTTACTACAGTGCATAGATAATATTCGTTGTAATGGGCTGATGATGAACGCCTTTGAGGAGAACTCTAAAGTCACTGTGCCCCAGATGATCAAGTAAGCACTTCTTCTGACACTGAAAGTCACTATGCTTTTGTAAATATGCAAATCACTTCTACAAATCTGTGTCACATGTTTAGGTCTGATGCCAGTTTGTACTGTGATGACGTGGATATCCGCTTCAGTAAGATGATGAACTCCTGCAAGGTGTTGCAGATCCGCTACGCCAGCGTGGAACGCCTGCTGGAGAGGTTGACCGACCTGCGCTTCCTCTCCATCGACTTCCTCAACACCTTCCTGCACTCCTATCGTGTATTCACCAGCGCAGACGTAGTCCTTGACAAACTCATCACCATATACAAGAGGCCTATCAGCGCCATACCAGCCCGGTGAGCTACTCAGATGTGTTTTTGGCATACAGAAGATGAGATCACATGGGATGCATAGAGATGTCGACTGTAGACAGACGGCTCTTATGTACATAGCAGTGTGTAGCAAGAGTGTTTTTTTCAGCACAGTCTGCAGTGTGAAATACTGATTAAGATGAGTTTAATAACTTGATACTTATAATGGTAGAATAAAGCCGACTGACTAAAGCAGCATGACGTTTGGTAGTCGATTAATCAGTCTTAAGGAAGCCCTTCATGACAAGGCTGATTTTGGGTTATGTTTAGTTAATATTTATGGCATGTTTCTGCTCAAAAACATCTGAATAGAGCAAGAATGAACTATTTTAAACTTCTTAACTTCTTAAAGTTGCTCTCAGTAATTTGTTTACTCCTTAAAAAGGCTGAAATATTATATAAAAAAAAAAAAAAAGGCAGGTTCCAAAAAAAATATTTATTAAGCAGCATAACTGTTTCCAACATTGATAATAAATCAGCATATTGATAAAAAATCAAAATGATTTCTGAAGGATCATGTGACACTGAAGGCTGGAGTAATGGCTGATGAAAATTCAGCTTTGCATCACAGGAATAAATTATATTATATATAAGTATAATAAAATAGAAAACTGTTGTTTTAAATTGTAATAATATTTCACAATATTACTGTTTTTCTCTATTTTTGATCAAATAAATGCAGCCTTGATGATCAAACGATACTTCTTTAAAAAACATTACAAATTTTGCTGAACCCAAACTTTTGAACAGCAGTGTATATATTAACATTATTACAATTTAAAATAACTGTTTTCTATAATAGATTCTAAAATCCAGTTTATTCCTGTGATGGCAAAGCTGAATTTTCAGCAGCTGTAATCTTTACTGTCTCCAGTGTCACATGATCATTCAGAAATAATTCTAATATGCTGATTTGCTGCTCAAGAAACATTTCTTATTATCACAATTGATAACAGTTGTGCTGCTCAATATTTTTGCAGAAACCGTGATACATTTTATCAAGATTCTTTGATGAATAGAACGTTTTTTTTTTAATTGTAACATGTTTACTGTCACTCTTGATCAATTTAATGCATTCTTGTTGAATTCATTTTTAATTTCCAGAAAAACAAGAAAAATCCTATTAAACCCAAACTTTTGAATGTATTGTAAGTACAAAAAAAAGTCTTTAAAAAAAAGTAGTCGACCTGTTTAGTTGGTTGTTGGAGGACCTATCATGATCCATCTCTAATTCTCAGCATTTGTATCTTGGCACACATATATAAATGCACATGCAGCTCTTCATTAGCAGCAGGTCTTTGCTTTGCTGGAGTTGTGTTCTCGTGTGAGAGAGAATGAGCAGAAAAAGCTATTCAGTGTGATAGGAGAGAGGTCACACCAGTGTTTGTCACCCTATAGTGACAACAAGCGAGCGTCTGCGTGCGTACGGGATAAAAGGAGAGAAAAGAGAGCGAAATAGAGAGAAAGCCAAAGGGGAAGGGAGTGAGAGTTGCTAAAGGCTTGCAAGAGGTCACACTAATGCGTGTCGCCCTGCTCTATGTATGTGTGTGTTCTGCTGGAAACAGCAGTAATTGGGCCCTGCTTCATCGCCTGCGTGCCTGCCTGACTGAAGCATCTCAGCGGGGCTCTGTCGCCATCACCTTAGCAACCGGCCACTCTGCTGCAGGACCCCACCCTCCGCCCGTGCCGCATCTGCGAGATGAAATATTTAGTGTGCACGTTTTGCAGCCAGAGCAGCCTCTCTCTCTCTCACTCGCACGTCTCGCTTTCTGCGTCTCCTCCTCCAGTTGGCTCCGGAGACGGAGATCCAGGCAAATCGGTAAGAGCCAGTGACCTCCCACACACCCACAGCCTGTAGCACCCACTCTCCCCTGGGCAGACTGCACGGCTGTGATGCCTCCCCAGACCTCCCCCGCTCAGCTGCCCTGTATCAGCTCCAACGGTCACCCAGACTGTCATAAGAGGGACTATTTCTGTGCAGGCATGACGTGTTGGGGTGGCTCGATGTGTGGGAAAGCTTCTCTGCAATGCTCTCAAATCTTATAGAGAGATGTGAAGAGTAGGCTATTTATGCTCCGCAGAGACGCTTCTCTCTGTCAGCGCATATACAGTACCCTGAGCACACCGCACGGCGTTGGGAAGCCATTATGGGCTAAATCATAAGCTGCAGTGAGAGGCAAAGACGTAACTGTTGTCTTTTTGTAGGCTAGTGGTGCACCGATGGTGATTTTCTAAATCTGCACTCATTTATAGGTGAAGCGTGTCATTTGGTGTCTGTAGTGACACTGAACTGAAAACAGTGTTTTTTCAGACAGGTTCCCATTGGTCGGAGTGTTAGCTTCACATTGATCTTCAAACAAACAGGATCATTTAAAAATTATTATATTTTGCTTAACCAATCATCTGATCACATGAAATGAGACAAAGTCTTTATCATTTGTATTTAATGAGCGTGTTTTACTGTGGAAAAAATATGTTTTATAGTTTAATTTAGTTTAAAATAATGTAACTTTTTTGTGATATTTTTTCTTTTATTATTTTATTTCAGCGAAATCATTTGAATTGCTTCCTTATCTTGTTGTATCTATATATTAAGCTGGAATGACAAAAAGTATTGAAAAACATTGAAAAAAACAAATGTACAGTGCCATTCAAAAGTTTGGGGTCTGGAAGATCTCTTATGCTCGCTAACAAGTCTCTTAAGCTCAGTCAGGTTGCATTTATTTGATAATGTCAACAATTATTAAATTTTAAAATAACTGTTTTTTATTTTAATTTGTTAAAATGTAATGTATTGCTGCGATGGCAAAGCTAAATTCTCAGCAGCCATTGCTCTAGTCTACAGCGTCACATGATCCTTCAGAAATCATTCTAAAAAGCTCATTTGGTGCTCAAGGAACATTTCTTATTATTGTCAAAGTTCAAAATAGTTGTACTTCTTAATATTTTTGTGGAAATTGTGATGCATTTCTTTCAGGATTCTTTAATGAATATAAAGTTAAAAGGAACAGCATTTATTTCAAATAAAAAAATAAATATTATTACTGTCACATTTGATTAATTTAATGCACCCTTGCCAAATACAAGTATTACATTCTTTTAAAAAATATATATAAATTTTTTTTTTATAAAAAACTTTTAAATGGTACTGTATTTCAATTTGAAAGTCATTGAAATTTTAAAATTCCTTATCTGAAATTGCATGTCCATATTTGACAGCCTCAGGAGGTTTAAATCAAGACAACATGACGACGTCATTAAATCATTTACATTTACATTTAGTCATTTAGCAGACGCTTTTATCCAAAGCGACTTACAAATGAATTAAATCAACCCTCATTTTCAACACATAGATCCCTGGAGCTGTTTTTCGCAAGCAGCCAGAACAACAAGCTCCTCTACGGAGAGCCACCGAAGTCGCCCCGTGCCAGCCGCAAGTTCTCCTCCCCACCCCCGCTGGCCATCACCAAGACCTCGTCCCCCAACCGCCGCCGCAAACTGTCCCTCAATATCCCCATCATCACCGGTGGGAAGGCTCTGGACCTGGCTGCCCTTAGCTGTTCCTCCAATGGCTATGCAAGCATGTACTCCTCCATGTCCCCTTTCAGCAAGACCACGCTGGACATCAGCAAGCTCTACGTGTCCAGCCCCATCACCAGCAAGATTCCTGACGAGGGCGAAGGCAAGACGGACAAGGCTGATGAGGTTTCGCTGTGCAAACAGGGTAAGGTCATACTGCAAATTAGTTCACCAAAATTTCAGTAGTACCAGAATAATTTTTGTTTCTCGAACACAGCATGAACTGATAACACAGTGCTTTATTTTTTAAAATTATATTCATAATATTTATTAGTAAAAAAGGTAACACTTAAAGCCTTTATGTATGATGCATTATAAAAGTAGTTATAAAACATTATGCCTTGTAATGCACCTTACAATGCATTGTACAATCTCATGAATATTTGTAACCATAGTTAATACATTATAACACTTATACATGTATTGTTACACTATGCATTTTAAATTTGGTTATAATTATTTACAACAAGATATGATGTATTACAATGCACATTATGAATAATTATAATGCATTATAACCTTTAATAACCCTTTATAATGCATTATATGGTTTAAGTAAAGGGTTACCAAAATATTTTATATTATTAATAAATATTATGAATATAATTTTTACAAATATATTTTTTTGTTTTTTTTATTACTGAATATTTGAATACACACATCTGTGTGTATTTATATATATTGTTATAATTTAACTCAAAAATGGCTTGTTCCTTCAAGTAGTCAGACAGGCATTGATATACTATTATAGTATTTTTTTTTTAGCCTTTATTTTGATAGGACAGTGTTTAGACAGGAAGCGAAGTTGGCGAGAGAGAGTGGGGGATGTGATTGGGAAAGGTCCGCGAGTCAGGACTCGAACTCAGGACGCTTGAAGGGCAACAGCGCTATATGTTGGCGCGCTGCCCACGAGGCTATTGGCATCAACTATTATAGTATTTGTTGATTTTTTTTATTTTTTAGATTTGCTGTTTTCATTCTAATAGTAATTTTATTGTGTCTATTATTTTTATTAGTATTATACTTTTTTGTATTATATTATTAGGTTTTAGCTTTTAGTTTTAGTAATTTAATTTAAAACGAAATAAAAAATGTTCCCAGACTGAAATAAAATCCTTTTTTATATATATTTTTATTTCAGTTAATGTTTATTTTATTTCAGGTTTTACAAATTTTATTTTTATAGTTTGAGTTTTATTTTGAGTTAAGGATTCAAACCCTTTTTAATCATACCAGTACTTTTAAATGCAGACTGCAAACTATCATAATATGGTGGGATTGTGTTGTTTCATGTGTTTGATATGTTATGCATATGGATAACTGTAATGCCTGTGACTGATTTTCTCTAGACATTTCAGTGAGGGAGGAAGGCAACAACGACCAGATCCCGAGTGACGAGGCAGAGGCTGAAGTGTCGCCCACCAAATCACCCACCACTCCCAAAAACGTCAAATGCAAAAACTCTTCAGGTAGAAGACACTCTGTCCTAGACTTCCCTGCCATGTTGTTATCGCTCACTGACATGAAAACCAGAGCACCTGCATCTCACGCTGACAAGCCACCTGCACCCTTCAGACCAGCCAAATGTTGCATTTATCAGTGGCTCAAAATGGCAGACTCGCTGCGTGTTTAATGCAAAGGTCCAGTAACATTCAGTTTTTTATTTTTTATTTTAAAGGTTTGAATATTTAGCTATATGAAAAAACTTCAAGTTCCTTAGCATTTGAGATGTCGTTGTAAACTGCTCGTTTTTTGTTCCCACGTGTCGTTCATGTTTTAAAAAACACGCTGTATCTGTAAATGTCTGAAGTGATCCTGAGGACGTAGATGGAAGCCTCGGAAGACACGATTCATGCAAAATCTCATTAATTCTGTAGGTTAAAAAAAAAGAAGCTCAGGGAAACGCCAAAGGAGGCGTGAGTAGGTGTTTGGAAAACTTGTGCCATAGCAACCATTAGCATGTATTCTCACTGCCACCCCGGTTACCGGGTTTGTTTGAGTGCGGTCGATGCACTACAACAGTACTGTCTCCTTGGTTTCCAAACTAAATTAAATGGGGGTTCAAAGGTCAACGATGACCCTGTTGTTTCATATGTGTGATGCAGTATTGCCATTAAGCTTTAGAAGGCTGTAGAAGAATAAAGCATGTTTCAGTTACCCTTATGTTTTTTTTTTCTAAACCTTATCTGAAGCATGCAGCAACAACTAGCTTTCTTTAAAACGCTGCTTTTGTTATTTTCTGAGAGTGTATTTGAGACATACATCTTAAATGATGAGCTATTTATAGTCTCAACCATCTTGAGAAGCAGAGCCCTGCCTATTGTCTTGGTGAAGACGCAGTCTGTGATTTTATGTTTCGTACCGCCACCTGCTGGATGTATAGATGCTCTACAGTACATCATTGCCGCATCATCACTCTTATGCTCCAAAAAGACATTTTTCATATGATAACATGATTCATTAGCCTGTGGAAAGTGCTTGCAAGTACAAAACTAACAGTATGGAAATACGTGCTTATTTTGGTCTTGTTGACAGTCTCAGACAATCTGGGTTGTCGTTTTTGTTTAACAGTCGTTGGGTGCAGTAGATACTTGTGACATTTTCATATGTCATCATCGGAGGCTTATCCATTGTGGAGATAATGTCACTGCCTCCATTATTTCTGCATGAGTCCATCTTGTCTTATTTCACACCTGCTGTACCCTTAAAGAGGAAGCACTCTAAAACACAGTGAATTCACATTTACCGAATTTTTGTCTGGACCTTTTAGTTTTTGGGCTACCGGCAGTTGACAGTTTATATGTCTAACAAGTTTTAGGTACAATTATATTCTTCTTAATTCAGCTCAAATCTCTTAGTGTACAGATCCAAACTTTGTACTGTAGATAATTTTAGGCTTAATTGTGCTGTTTACTTGTTTAATTCTTTTTTAATTTTATATTTAATTTATTTACGTTGTTAAAATATTTAATATTGATGCTTGAAAATCGTCTTTATAAAATAGATTGCTCTAAGATTTCTGATTGTCCGACTGTGTTGCAAAATCATAGGGAAATTGTTATATTACTTCAATTACAATATGCTCTTTATTAGAATTCTATTGAATGAGCCACATTGTGAAAAAGTGTGCTGGTAAAATTGCTATATTACATTGCAGTCATAAACAGCACTAGTACAATAATTTATATTACTGCTTTGTTAAAATTTCAGTAATATTATATTTTATTAATTCAGCTTGAATATCTTAGTATACAGATTTAAACTGTGTAGATTATTATTTAAGGCTTAGTTGTGCTGTTTACTCGTCTTACTTATTTATTTTTGTACATTTTTACGGATAAAATATTTAATAAAATATAAAATCTTAAAATATTTCATATTGATGTTTGATTGTCCAATGGTGCTGCAAACTGACTGTTAATAAAATAGTTAAATTACTCTGCAACCATAAACAGCCTAACACTGTGATCAATATTACTTAAAAATTAAATAAATATTATATTATTGTTGTTATCATCATTTTATCTAATAGTAGTATTATCAATAAAAAATTTAAATCTTTATTGGTTTATTGCTTTGGCTTACATTTAATTACATTTTCAGAAAAATTTAACTGACAGTGATGGAATCATCTTAATATTTGCACACTGAACTATGCTTGGTTTTTTTCTTCTTCTTTTTTAAATGCCTGTACTTTCTGTCACTTGAAGTATGCAAAAATGATATTTATTTGATTAAATCTCTTAATTGGTTTTGAGTAGCTGACTAATTCTGAAATGAAAGCTAAATTAACATGGTATTAACCTCCATGCATGCATTTAATAACCATGTGTTCTGTTTGTCTTTCTCTCTGGGTAGAATTCTCTCTGTTCTCATACAATAATGGCATGGTGATGTCGTCCTGTCGGGAGCTGGATAACAACCGTAGCGCCTTGTCTGCCGCTTCTGCCTTCGCCATTGCCACTGCTGGTGCCAACGAGGGCACGCCAACCAAGGAGAAGTACCGCCGCATGTCTCTGGCAAGCACAGGTAGGATTCAGCAATCTGTTTCGATCTCTCATAGGCTGTGGATATTTGTTGCCTGGCAGAAGAGGGATTAATGTGAATTTCGATTGGTTATCAGGGTTCCCCACGGATCAGAGGAACGGAGATAAGGAGTTTGTGATTCGTCGAGCAGCAACTAACAGAGTTCTCAATGTCCTCAGGCACTGGGTGTCCAAACACTCGCAGGTGAGATGAAGTAAATATTATACACTTTTAAAAATAAAAGGGTTTTGTAGCAGCGCCATCGACGATCAATTTTTGGGTTCCCACAGAACCTTTCAGTGATCAGTTCTTAAAATAAACATTGATTTTTGCTTACCTGTGTATCGTGTGTGCATGTTCGTAGGACTTTGAAACCAACACTGAGCTCAAAATGAAAGTGATTAGTTTCCTGGAGGAAGTGATGCATGACCCTGAACTTCTTACCCAAGAAAGGAAAGCCGCTGCCAACATCATAAGGTGAGTGGAGTCTGTGTACACCCTGACAGAATCAATGCTCACATGTCCTCACATATCCTGTCATGCAATATTTTAGACTTCTGTAATCTGATAAACGCTTGTTCATGTAATTAAATCAGTGGCTTTTCTTGTTTTTTTTTTCTTTTTGGACAGGACATTGACACAGGAGGATCCCGGTGACAATCAGATCTGTCTGGAGGAGGTGCTGCAGATGGTGAGTGGGGAGATTATGGGTCATCCTCCAAATTACTTAACAGTTCAGTGCTAAAACGATCAGAACTTCAAGTTTGGGGTCAGTAAGATCATAAAAATTTTTTGAAAGAAGACATTGTTGCTTTCCTCCCTCACTGATATTTTCAAAATGCAATCTTGTGACTTATTACAATTGTTTTCTATTTTAATATATTCATTTATATTCTTTTATTTATTCTGTAATGGCAAAGTTGCATTTTCAGCAGCTATTACTCTGGTCTTCAGTGTCACATGATCTTTCAGAAATAATTCTAATATGTTGATTTGATCCAGAAACATTTCTTTTTATTATCAATGTTAAAAATAGTTGTGATGCCTAATAGTTTTTGTGTAATCTGTGGTATTTTTTTCATGATTTTTTGATGCCTAGAAAGAATCAATAGGTTTTTGTTGTTGTTTTGTTTGTTTGTTTATGTTTTTGTTTTTTTGGCAAAGTTTTGTTTTGTTGAGCCTGGTCTCATGAAAATGCGTATAAATAAAAACAAAAACTCGTGGTATTGATATGCAAAAATTGACTTTGGCATGCATATGATACGCACGTGTTTGGCGTGCATATAATACGCAGTTTTCGCGTACATATAATACACATCTACCCACAACCCCTACCCATTGCGTAGCATATACACGCCAAAGTCAATTTTTGCGTATCAATATACCACGAGTTTTTGTTTTTATTTGGCGTACTATTTATACTCACTTTCATGAGATCGGGTTGTTTGTTAAATTATAAAAGTCTCTGTTACTTTTGATCAGTTTAATCCATTTTACTGACCCAAAACTTTTGGCTTGTAGTGTATATCCAGAACGTCTCGGTTACATACGTCTCAACGCGGACACTGTAAAATCTCACGAAGGTGTTCGGTGTCACCCAGCCCACAGCTCTACAGATGTCTGCCAGAGAGGCGCCGTGCACCAGCGCATAGGAGGAGGCAACACTCCATGTGGAGTGAGCCCGCACCCCCAGGGGGCACGGCTCGCCTTGGGATTGGTAGGCCAAGGCGATGGCATCCACTATCCAGTGCGCCAACCTCTGCTTGGAGACAGCCTTCCCTTTCTGCTGACCTCCGTAGCAGACAAAGAGCTGCTCAGAGCTTCTGAAGCTCCGGGTGCGGTCCACGTATATGCGCAATGCTCTTACGGGACACAGCAACGCCAAGGCTGGATCTGCCTCCTTCGAGGGCAGTGCTTGCAGGTTCACCACCTGATTGCGAAAGGGCGTGGTGGGAACCTTGGGCACTGGTTTCCGGACAACGTGAGATTAGGCTGGCCCGAACACAAGGCACTCTTCTTCTAAAACCCTGACTTCATCTCGGCTGGAGGGACAGGCTCGATTGCGTCCTTCGCCAGTAGGACAGCAATCTCGTCGCGCAGGACAGGGGCATCTCGAGCTGCCACCGAAGTCTCAAGAACGCCGCTGAACCTGGGGGGTCGCCTGGCGAACTTAATTGCATAGCTGAGTTGAACTGTCCGAATGAGCCAGCGGGACGGGTTGGGCAGCCTGAGCCACGCTTCCAAGCTCCGTGCGAGTGGCACCAAAGGTACAATCGACGCACATGCGGTGGAGCAGCGGTGGGAAGTCGTGCTGGATGGCACAGAAGGCATTGCGTCCTGGCTCATCACAGCAGGACTCCCCGTGTCCCTGGAGGGACTGGCCAGAGATGTGTGGAGAGGCAGCGCGTCTCCGAGCCGCGATCTCTTGGCTGCTGGCGATAGCGAGTGTCGTGGGCAAGAGTGAGGAGACAGCGCATCGCTCACTGTCAACCCACGAGCCTGGTAACCCGGAGGAAAAGGAAACTGCTCTTTTTTCGAGAATGTGGGTACCGCTGGCCATTGGAACAGAAACAAAATGGAACAATGGATTCTAACCCTAACCCTCCGGGGGAAGGAGTGGTGCTGTTCTCGCCATCTCCTGGAAAACAGCAGCTTCCCACATCTCCGGGTTGCCCGTGTCAGGGCCGCTAGGGACACGTTCTCGACACCTCAGCGTAAAACCTGATGAGTGGATGCACCTGTCGCCTATTTATACCCGTATGCACGGGAAGTGGCTCAGGTATGCAAAATCCACTAGCCAAAATTCATTGGCGTTTTCTCTGAAAGTCAGAGCGGATTGGGGCTCTCAAGTAAACCCCCTATGTTGTCACGACAACTCGTAGTGACCAACAGATAGGGAACTCCTCTTCTGTGTCAAATTGTATTATAGTGTATACTAGTATATTTCACTATTTACAAAGGTGTGTAAACTGTGCTGAAATTCATTATTCAGTATCTTATCTAACTAATAATTTTTTAACATAGGCGGAAGGAGGAAAGTCAGAGTCTTTCGAGAATCATTCGGCTCTGGAGATCGCAGAACAGCTCACCCTGCTGGACCATCTTGTTTTCAAAGTCATACCATATGAGTGAGCGTGATTATGTTTCATATTATTCATTCTTTAGGTAACTAGGGAGTAAACTGATAGTTCACTCCAAAATGAAAATGATGTTATTAATGTACATACAACATACAACTTTTACATGAATGATATGAGGGTGAGTAGACCATTTTTCATTTTGGGTGAACTATATGCATTTTACAAGAAAAGCTTAATGACATTGTTTGATTAAATTCCGCTTAATACTTGAAGATTTGTGAAGAAATGTGAAGGATATTATAACCTATTTATGAACATGCCATCATCCCTACAGTAAGTTATCTGTGTGTTTTTTCTCACAAATGTGTTTATTGTCATGAACAGGGAGTTTTTTGGTCAAGGATGGATGAAGAACGACAAAAATGAGAAGACACCTTACATCATGAAAACTACAAAACACTTCAATGATGTAAGTGTTCAGTGTGAAAACATCTGGTCCTAGTTAAGTGCAAAGTTGTTGCAGTGAATTTGTTGTTGCATTGTTCCAAATAAAGCATAATGAACACAATGTCGATATACCTCTTTTAAAGATCAGTAACCTGATCGCTACAGAGATCCTGCAAAGTGAGGATGTGAATGTACGGGTAGCAGTGATAGAGAAGTGGGTGGCGGTGGCCGATATTTGCCGCTGTCTCCATAACTACAATGCCGTGCTGGAAATCACCTCATCCCTCAACCGCAGCTCCATCTTCCGTCTGAAGAAGACCTGGCTCAAAGTGTCCAAACAGGTGGGGAACTACCTGATAAAACCTCATCAAAATTAAATGAATAGACTTAAGAGTTAAAGCAGGACCAGTGCAGTTTAAGACAATAAAAGAATATTTACTGGACTCCTCCTGTTGATTCAGTATTGACAAACTGTTATTTGATGTTGTTAGATCTGAAAGTATTTGACAACTGAAAACAGACTGAAAACATTTAACACACTTTATCATTCCATTTAAATCAAAGACTAAAACAGTCATTGACAAGCTGCAGAAGTTGGTCTCATCTGAAGGAAGATTCAAGAACCTCAGAGAGGCCTTAAAAAAGTAAGTTTTTTTTTTTTTTAAAGTCAGTACTTGTTGCTGTATTTTAAGTCAGACTTTTGTATTTGAGCAAATGGGTTATTTTATTTTATTGTGGTGATGATAATATGATACGGCTATTAAAAAACTGGCATGGCTAACACTGCATTTTTTTCTAATACTTCTGCTAGTTGTGACCCTCCCTGTGTGCCATATTTGGGAATGTACCTCACTGACTTGGCCTTTATTGAGGAGGGGACGCCCAACTACACAGAGGACAACCTGGTCAATTTTTCCAAAATGAGAATGGTAGGTCTTTTTTAGATGCATTCCTTTAATGCATGTGTGGGAAAGAGTTACAGATATAATTTTATCATATTTTCTTCATTTTACAGATCTCCCACATCATCCGAGAAATCAGGCAGTTTCAGCAAACGGCATACAAGATTGATTACCAGCCAAAGGTATTGAACTGATGTTCGTTTGTACTGACACAAAATAGGGTTTCATGATCAACATGCACTAGTAAAATTTGTGGTTGCTAAGTTAGCTATGTTTTGTTCTGAACATAATTATATTCAGATTAAAAACAGTTCGTACTGTAAAGGTCCTTGCACATGGAGTCTGAAATTGTTGTATGTGTTTTTCCATTTTTTTTCGTATTCGTCATCCTTTCCCTATCAAAATGCTTGCTACAGATGCGAAAACGCAGAAAGACGAAAGTTTAGGAGGCAGTGTGTAAACGTGATTGACACAACGTGAGGTCGTATTTATTTTTTTACGTGCGAAAATTTCGGCCTCAGTGTGCAAAGACCTTTAAGCCCAACAGAATGCAGAAACACATTACGGTAGCTCTACAAAAACCATTTAATCACAAAATCTGACTTCATAAAAACTAACCTTCGCTAACATTAAAGGTGCAATAGGTGATTGTCTTTAGAAACATTTTTTGTTATGCTGGTTGAAAGTCTCTTCACATCACGATAGCAATCATTAAGTTAAGTGGTCTAAATGTATTTATCTGTAAATATATTCTGTGGAAGGCGTAGGACAAAGAAATGTTCGTCCAATCAAAACGCTCGGTTCGAGCGTTTTAATTGGCTTTCCTACCTGCCTGTCAACGTGTGTATTAGCATACCTCTGCGCACCCGGTTCGCGGCAGACAGGATACTCATCAGCGCGTTCATGCACGCTGTGCAGACAGAGCGAGAATGGCAGACAAACATCAACACGTCTTCACATCCAGTGCGAGGACTGGAATTGGGAACGGCTGATGTATCCTATTGTAGAAATGTTGTCTCTGGTATTCTGGTCTGTGAGCGTATATGCGTTCAGGGGGCGTGGCTTTGGACGGCGATTGCAGGGAGGGTGGGACGTTCGCTTTCAGTGCTATCAGGCTAAAGTTAGCATTTTCCAAGATCTCCTACTGCACCTTTAATTTACTGAAAAATTAATGCAAAACTAAAAGGTATTATAAAATCAAACTTGGTTTCATTTATGAGAATAATCTCTATTTTCTACACTCTTAAAATCTTAATTTAATTTGTTCTTAATTTGAATTGATGGTTCCCTGAAGAAACTTCCCGTTGGACAAAAAGGTTATTTTCTAGTGTTTTTTAAAGAACTGTTCACTGAAAGGTTATTTGTGGAACCTAGAATTGTTCTTCTGTAGCATTGCTTTGGAATCTAGAAAGTAGAAAACTCGAATTGAGAATTGAGCCATTGTTGTATTGAAGAATCATATTCAATATGAAACTGACACCCTGTTTGTCTTTCAGGCAGCACTGTATTTACTGGACAGAAGCTCAGTAATGGATGAAGAAGGCCTGTATGAAGCCTCTCTCAGAATTGAGCCTAAAGTGCCCAACTGAGAGTGGCTCTGCCTAACGTCGACACAATGTACAGACACCACACTATCTACAGTATACATCCATGTGTTCTGTTATGTAACATGATTATTACTCCTGGATGTGTTTCCTTGTTTTTTAGTCGTAACCAAATGTTGCCTAATTGTTTCAGATCCTTCACCGAGAACTTACCTGTTGATTTCAGCCTTTGTTCTTTAGGAAATCATATTTTTTCCAAATCCAAAGTATACTTTTGACAGTACTTAAAACAATAATCCTAGTTCAATGTGTGGTTGTCTCTTTAATTGATTAGGCTCATCCACATCACTTTAATTAAATATGAAAAGCCGGCAGGAGCATTTTGAGATTTTAATAGATGCATGTAACTATTTACTGCATATATGCATACCATGTAGCAATGTGGAAAGCTGATATATTACTGTATACAACCAAGCATATAGAAACACTTATACTGTTATATTCCATGTCACTGTACTTAGCAGAACCAACTCCAGCATTTTACTCTTATTTGTTGCGATAATTAACATCCATCCCTTGATTTCTCAAAGGGTTGGTTGGAAATGCCTAAACTGCCATGACATTTTTTAAGAGTTTTGGCATGACTTAATAAAGCAGACAGTGAAGAGCTTGGTAATTATATTACGTAAAAAAAATTACTTAGAATATGTCTCCTACTGGCCAATAAGGATTTTGATCTGTTCTTGCATGCAAAGTTTATTTTGCAAAAGTCTTTTTTTAAAATGATTTCCTCACCTCAAAAAATTAGACCATTTCTTCATAAAAAGAAGCAAGATCAGCATTATATTTTTTGAAACTGGTCGTTTCGTGATTGTTTACCCATGTAATGTTTCTGTTGCTCACAGCCACATTTCTTAGCATTTTGGGAAAAAGTTATTCTGGGTTCAGCACTAACCTTCTACACCAGAGTATCCAGCTATTGTACATTTACAGACAATCTATGTCCTTCTTGCTGTTCCAGTGATTGTGGAACGTGACTGAATATCACTTTGTAAAATGCATTGTCGTTTAAGAGTATGATCAAAAGTGAATGACCTCCCCGCTTGCAGCATACTAAAGGTATTTTTGTAGTCCTAGAATAAAGACGTAGGGTTCTGCATCCTTACCTAAAAAGAAAGAAAAGAAGAAGAAAAAAAACAAGCGTAGAAATTTTTTTTGTACAAACATTCTCAACTCGCCACACAGAAAAGTATTCTGTATATTTTGTACATGCAGCCCTATGTATTTCTTAACATACTAGTTTAAAGCACACCTCTTTAAAGCGTTGTATCCTATGCTTCACACTCAATGCTATATGATTTGTGATTTTGAAACCATGATCTAGAGGTCTTAAAAATTGGGTCATAAGTGTATTACCGGTATGTATAATGATACGGGCCTCGTTTATTTTAAAACGGCAGGTTTTTAGTATTTACATTTATGCAATTAAGCAAACAGTGTTTGTTTGCTCTGATATTCATCCATTACATAGTTGTAAGACTTTATAAATACCTAGCAGGTGGATCATTTAGGCCTATGTAATCAATTTTTGTTGTAAAAGAACAGTTTCATCATGTCTTTACGACACTGTTATGTTCATAGTATAGGGTTGTTTTCAGGAAAAATATTGGGTGTAAACCAAAACCCTGTTTGCCTTGAAGACTGGCTAAAAGCATGTAGGGCTACTGTAAGCTAAACTTCTATAAGTAACTCGCTGGCGTGACACATCTGGTCATATGATGTCAACATGAGGAGGCGACCCGCTCCAAGTAAAATAAAACGGCTTTATCTGAGTTCACATTTTACTGATATATCTCAAAAATGCTGCTCATTTCTTTGTGTATAACGTTTTAATTATCAAAAAAGAATGTTGAGTGCACCTTTAACCCGAAGAGCAGAGTACAATGAAAGCCCTCCCTCGTGTAGGAGGAGTGCTAAAGCTCTCATGTGATGAGATCTCATACTGTAATGCTGTTATGAGCTGCTCGCAGGATTGAAGATGAACAGGCTGATTTTACCGGTTCTGTTTGCCGTTCTCTATCAGGTGCATACATTGCCATTGCACACTGAGGAAGGTAAGTTTTTAAACCAGTGTTTGACTTTGAGCTTTTTTTCTTCTTCCACGTACGTGCGCCGTTGCGTCGTAGCTACTTTCGCTCTTGACTATTTGGCGGTTACAGTCTTCAAAAATGCATAACAAGTTTATGACCACTTAGACTTAGGCTATAGTATAGGCTATTGTCATATATAATACAGCATTTAAAATAGATTTTATGGACTAAAATGCAAATGATTAATTAATTGAAACTTTATAAAGGTACTTTGGAGAACTGTTGTGTGCATTAAAAAAATGAAATATAAATATGTATTTGTTACAGATGAGTATCTTTTCAAATCATGGATGTCTCAGGTAAGAATAAGTTAATTGTAAGTTCATGTCGCAACACAGGGAAATTTAAGGCGACACTAAAGGAAGGAAGTGAAAATTAGAAAGAGGAAGGAAGTAACTTTATTTATTCTTTTGAAATTTGCAGTATAACAAAAAATATGAGATAAATGAATATTACCAGCGGCTACAGACATTCCTGGAGAACAAGAAGAAGATTGAGCGCCATAATGCAGGAAACCACAAGTTTTCAAGTATGACTGATATAATCTAACTTAATGAAGTCTTTGTTTTAAAGCAGTGTTATGAAAATGATGTTTAAAAAAATCACATAACATTTCTCTGCACTTTACAGTGGGACTGAATCAGTTTTCAGACATGACCTTTACTGAATTTAAAAAGTCCTACCTCCTGACAGAACCTCAGGTATTATTTTTAACAGCCTCTCGTGATCAATGAGGAACTATGGAAAGTACCACAATTCATGAATATTTTATATCCTGACAGAACTGCTCTGCCACTAGAGGGAATCATGTGAGCAGTAACGGGCATTATCCTGATATGATTGACTGGAGAACGAAAGGACACTATGTAACTGATGTCAAGAACCAGGTAGCTTGCTTATCTTGCTATAGGCTAATAATTCTCTATTGTATTTACAATTGATTATTTTTTAAGTAAACAGTGCTAATGCTTAATCGGTGACACTATTTCAGGGAGCTTGTGGTAGCTGCTGGACCTTTTCCACCACAGGCTGTCTGGAGTCTGTCACTGCTATTGCCACAGGGAAACTCCTGCAACTAGTATGTAAATGTTGCTTTTAATTTAACAATGACAGTGAACATTCATCATTAGATATTAATAATGTATTTTTATTCAATTTAGTATCAACATTGTAATGAATATTCATTTTTTCTGCCCTTTGGCAAGTTCAAACAAACCCCAAAACAGCACATTAGTAATAAAATATAACTGTAATATATATGAAACATCAGGTTATTTTGTCTAACCTCTTCTTCTTCCTATCATGCCTTGTTTTACAGGCAGAGCAGCAGCTTGTTGATTGTGCGGGTGCTTTCGACAATCATGGTTGCAATGGGTGAGCTTCATCTTGGCTTATTTTATGGTTTTAGGAGTAAAGTCTTAACTGTAAAATGGTCTAAACAACATTTTACATCCCGTCACCGCTTTTTAGTGGCCTCCCAAGTCATGCCTTTGAGTACATCATGTACAACAAAGGTCTTATGACAGAATAAGATTACCCCTATAAGGCTATAGTAAGTATTTTACCATTTTAACTATTGTTTTCAAGAGTTCATTTATAAAGTGCTAACATTTGTTCATACTCTACTTACTTGTAGCAAGGTGAATGTAGATTCAAACCAGAGTTGGCTGCTGCCTTTGTGAAGGATGTTGTAAACATTACAAAGGTAATGGTCTGTGTACAAATATTATTAAAACTTCATGTCTTCACTCTAACTGTAAATTCCTGTTATTAGTATGATGAAATGGGCATGGTGGATGCTGTGGCCAGGTTGAACCCTGTCAGCCTTGCATATGAGGTGACATCTGATTTCATGCACTACAGAGATGGAATATACACCAGGTTAGGATTAAATATATGTACATTTGCTTTTGTACTGGATTTATTTCTGACAGTTCATGGGAATTTCTGTAATGTTATGACTGTATTTTATAGCACCAAGTGTCACAACACTACTGACATGGTGAACCATGCAGTGCTTGCTGTGGGCTATGCTGAGCAGAATGGAACTCCATACTGGATAGTGAAGAACTCCTGGGGAACCAACTGGGGAATTAATGGGTCTGTTTACATGATTTATTCAAATGTTGTGCTGCTGTAAGGTTAAAAAATATAGTAGCGATTATATATGAAACTTGACCATTTGGCCAAGTTAATAACAATAAATGTGATGTCTTGTTATTTCCCATACAGGTATTTCTATATCGAGAGGGGAAAGAACATGTGTGGACTTGCTGCATGTTCATCCTATCCTTTACCTTTGGTGTAAATAACTGAAAAGTATTTTCTTACACCATGAAAAGGGAGACAAGTTATTACATTTACTCTCACACAAAATCATTTTATGCACAATGAGTTGTTGTAGTCTATACTAGCTGTCAGTAAATAAGTGAAATACTTATTTAACTTTACATTAAAATAATGATTTACATTCATTAAAAACATTCAGTGACACTCTAGTGCAGTGGTTCTCAAACCTGTCCTGGAGTACCCCCTGCCCTGCACATTTTGTATGTCTCCCTCATCTATCACACCTGATTCAACTCATCAGCTCATTAGTGGAGACTGCAAGACCTGAAGTGGGTGTGTCAGATATAGGGAGACATACAAAACGTGCAGTGCTGGGGGTACTTCATGGAGAGGTTTGAGAACCCCTGCTCTAGTCAGTGACATTTTGACAATGTCAGTGACATTTCTATTAATATGCTTAATGTTGAAGTTGTCCACTTTGTTAAAATTAAGAATTTGTAATATTCATGTTTGCAACCAAAATTATTGTACTGAAATAAATATATTCTCAGGGATTTGTTTGTGTGTGTGTGGGTGTGTGTGTGTCCTGTCTTTTTTATGGATCACTTTCCTTCAGAGTAATGGTGTTCATCAATTAAGTAGAACTTTAAGACTTTAAAAAGTAAAAACTGCAAAAGACACTGCAGACATTGCTGGAGAACCTATGTTTAACATTTACTGTATTGAAATTAACTTAAATGTGAATTTTTAAGTAAATTTTTTTGTGCTGCTTCTTAATTAAATACTGCGAGATTGTACTTCCTTGCTGAGATATAATATGTAAATAATGTGCAATTCCACTGCAAACCAGTATGTGGCAACCTAAACCAACATCTAATGTTTGAGCTACAACAGTGTGCGCCAGAGAGAAAGCATTTATTTATGTACTTATTAGTCTACGTTGAGACACGATTAAAAATCCACTCAACAAAAATAGGACGAAGAAACGGAGAAAAGATAAAAATGCTGCTGAGGTACAACTGAAAACGCGACAAAATTTATGTTGCAAACGAACAGGCGCTTAGCGGAAGTGACGTTACTGGCAGCTGTCCAAACAGAGCGCGAGTTTACGAATACGCGGTAAGCGCGAGCTTTCAGCAGTGTTATGGTGATGTTGAATGGCGCTCGTATGTTATATCTTAATATCAAATATTTGTGTTCGGTGGTGGTGATTGTAAAAGCATTTTGTGTGGCTTTCTCTTTTTGGTGTTTTAATGTTCACATGATGGCAGAAAGAGAGTAAAACTTTGCGTTGTGGGTGTTTTTGTGCTAAATCAAGTGTTGTAATGTCGCATTAATTTTTTTGTGCGTGTGTATTTGTGGGGTTGATTCAATGCCATATACATGAATATTGAGGATTCATATTTACTATAAATTCACACACAATGCCGAGTCTTCCTCAAAACAACCTAAAGGAGCAACTGGAACGACACAATAATGCTGCACAGAACAAGTTGTCACTGCTGAAACTAAAGCCTGGGTAAGAACATTATTATATATTCTGCGATAGATGGATAGATTTAGCTACAGATTTAAAAAAGTCAGATGCAGGAGAGATAGTTAATATAGATTAAAGTACAGAGTAAAAACAGTCCGATAGATAGACAAATTAAAGTGATTTGACTGTCAACATTTTAAATGTGTAGCCTAACCTCTGAAATGTCTTTTTTTAGGGGGTTTTGTTTCAAAAAGTCTTCATCAGGTATCTCCAAAGTGGAAGTTCCTCAAAAGGTAACTGGTGCAAATGTCTTAGCAAACAGGAGTGTCAATATTTCCCGCAGCTGTGAAGTAACCAAAACTCCTGTGACGTTTTCGCAAAAGCCTAAGAGAGCAGCTCCGAAAGTCAACTTCTTCGCTGCACCCAGCAGACCGAAGACAAATACTGTTAATCCATTAGTCAACCCGTTTGCTGTGAACAAAACACCTCCTGTCCAATTTACCATTAAGGATTTGGCAAAATATGCAGCCTTACCTAAGGATCAAACTGTGGGTGAACCTAAGTGTGACATCTCCCAACTCTCCTTCAATGAATGGGATGACTTGGATGATTTTGAAACCCCAGTCAAGGCAAGAGTACCGTCCCCAGTTACAGAACCCTCTACAAAAAAGCTAAGTGTATCGGACCAGAACACGTCCCCAAATTCCTCTTGTGCTAAGAGTGATGAGACTACATTAAATGGAGGTTCACAGGTTACAGAATCTATAACTACCCCAAAGGACATCCTGTCAGCTGCTAATAGAGTCAGCACAGAGCCTGCTGAGAGAGAGCCAGAGGACTCGCCCATTAAAAAATCCAAAAGACATAAGAAATCAGTCCAGCAAAAGGCGTTACTTAGTGACACTGAAGAAGAGGAGATCATTGACTGTATTACACCAGATAAAAATGAAAAGGACATCAAGTGTGTGACAAGTTAGTGTACCTCAATTTCTTCAGTGGGTTTACCCCAATTTGTAATTTTTCACCTGTTAAAGAAAAGGTTGGTGTGTTTAGATATTAATATAAAGCTCACAACGAAATAATACATAGTATTTGAATTGCAGCTGCGGCAGAAGAGCAGTGGGCTGAGACAAACATCATAGACATTGATGAGACTGAGACAGACAACTTTTATGAGGATTTCATCCCCCCATCCCCTGTTCTTGAGGAGACGAGTCCCTTTGACTCAGAAGAGGAGAAAAGGTAACATGAAAGAAATGAAATATGGCAGAAAATAAGTACAGTTTATTTTTGTTTTAGTTTATTTTCTAACACTCTTGTTTTATAGTTCATCTGACCCTGTTACACATGCTGACAAAAATGTTCCACCTCATGAGTCTGCCTCAAACCTGTCAGCACCCTGTGATGAACCTGCTAAAGAATTAAAAGGTATCATTAATGCAGGATTTAACTTTTTGTTATTCAACCATTTGCATTAAATGAAATGATGTAATGTGTATAATGTGCATTTATTTGTTTTAGGACCTGATGATGCTCTCCTTACTATTATGGAGTCTATTTGTTATCTAGTGGACACTATTCCAGAGCATGAGCTCATAGCACTGACCTGCGGCACAGAGCTATTACTGCAGAGAGCACACAGGTAAAGCAATAAAGGAGTACATTTGCTGGGTAAATTAAATTTTTTTTATTTTGAATAGTCTTCTATTACTTTTTTTTTTTTTTGCATAAAATATGCTTTTAAATATAAAATATTCTGTATAAAGTCAGCTTTTAAAAATAAAGGCTGTTCTAACCCATGAAAAGATTTGGCGTTGTGACAAATTTTTTGTCAGGTGGCCTTTTTGTAAAATTTACCCTATTACTCGTTAGGGAGGAAATGTTCCAGTTATGAAAGCGTGATATCAATTTTTGTTTTCTATTACTATATTAATGTTTGATGACATTACTGCTTGTTTCAGTATAACTAATAACTCTCCATTATACTGTGTCTCTGTCTTTACCACAGGAAAAGGATTCTTGCTAATGGTGCACCATCTAGAACATCTCAGTTAGGCCCAGCAGCAACTCCATATTCTAGTCTGCTAAACAGACAAGGGTTTGGAGTCACGCCCTCTAGTCTAACATCATCTATGACCCCAGTGACATCAGAAAAGGCTGTCAAAACAGGCTTTCCATTTCGCAAGTCCATTGCCTCAGTCATATCTTTGGAAAATGACAGTGTGTTTGAGGATTCTGACTGCATCATCAATGGGGTTGAGACCCCTGGTGGTTCCTGGAATCCTAACAGCACCGCAAAAACAGCAACTAGTAGGGACATCTCAAACAGGTCAAGTCCCCCTTCAAGCAAATATGTGTCAAAAACAGATAAGTGCTACTCAAGGTTGTCCTTCAATGAGTCAAACAATCAGACTGTGGGTGGAGATCAGGTTGACTTGTTTTATTCCCCCAAAAGAGTAGAATCAGGAAAGAGAAATACTGAGAGCAGTGTTGAAACCAACATGGAAGTACCCAACTGTTCTCGAGCAGATACAGAGACACTTGATGACTTCCTAATTGATGACTTTGATATTGATGATTTTGATGAGACTGATGTTCCAGAATATTTTGAAGAACCTCCAAGTGTCTTGGCATCAAGAGACCGCTTTGATGCAAAAACGCCATCAGTGCGGGAGGGAGGGCCTTCAAAACCTTTGGAGAGAAAGACTGCAACACCACCAGCACTAAAACCTACCAAAACATTAAACACTGGTAGGTTTAAGTAATGTAATATCCCTTACAGTTTAGTTCATGTAATTAAAGAACCCATGAAATGGCACGATGAGCAGTTATCTGGTAACAGTTTATGCCTTGATCTGCAGAACCTGTGTACAGAAACCCAGCTCATGACCGCTTTAGAGGCTTCAGCTTTCCTCACAGCCCAGAGATGATGAAGATCTTCCATAAGAAGTTTGGGCTGCATCAGTTCCGCTTCAGTCAGCTGGAGGCTATTAATGCCTCACTGTTAGGAGAAGACACGTTTGTACTGATGCCTACAGGTTTGTTAGAAATGTTATAGCAACATGAGTCATTATGACTCATATTTCTTGTTTATTTTGATGTTAGACTAGACATCCCAGCACACTATGTCTTGTCTACACCTGCAGCATGTCTGGCTGTATCATTTTTTGCATGTTTACTATACGTGTATAGATATAGTGTTCATGAACTAGTGGTCAGCCAGTATTGTTTTTTTTTTCCAGTGGTTTTACAATATTTAAAGATATTTATGGCCAGTGGTGCAAATCAGTTGAGATTTACACATTTATTTTATAATTAAAAATTGTTTTATGCAATATTTGAAAATAATAAGAAAAGAGATGATTTATTTATTCGCAAATCTGTAAGTAGACTTTGGTCAATGCCCTTAATCTTAAAATAGCAAATATATCATTTGAATGTACTTTTTTTTATTATTTTTTTTTTTTATGTATAAGCATATAATGTAATATGATGTTTGAGAGATGTATAATAAATGTTAAACAAACATTCCTTAAGCATGTTGAATCATGATACATTTTATTTATTTTTTTGGATAAAGTTAACCTAAGTTCAGTCTAGTAAGTGTTCACCTTGAAATATTAAGTTATTCTTACATTTACTTTCTAAAAATAATTAAATATTTCACAGCAAAAAGACACATGTAGCATGACATGAAGATGGACATAGTAGGCTTTATAGGGTTATTAATAAATAGGACATATTAATAAATAGGACAGACATTTTGATCTTTGTCAGGCAGTCTCATTTTTTTGAGCATTAAAGCAGTGTACTTTCCCTTTTCCTTTTGTTTTAGTGTTTTCTTTCTCTGTGTCAAGATACCTGCAATTAAAAAAAAAAATGTTTCCTAATGATGATATGTTACAATGTGACACAACCCCTTTACAGGTGGTGGTAAAAGTCTCTGCTATCAGCTTCCTGCTTGTGTCTTTGCTGGAGTGACTGTTGTCATTTCTCCTCTGCGGTCTCTCATAGTTGACCAGGTCCAAAAGCTTACCACATTAGATGTAAGTCCGTCTTTTCCTTATGCACAGTAATTGTCTTAACCTGATCAAAACAGTTGCTTACTGTGAAATTGTGTTTCAGATCTGTGCAACTAGTTTATCTGGGGACAAAAAAGATAGTGAGGCTGCAAAGATCTATATGCAGCTGTCTAGGAAGGATCCCCCCATCAAACTGCTTTATGCCACTCCTGAGAAGGTGGGATTCAAATCAGACAAGTGTATTGCAAGTTTGCATGCATATCTATAACCGTATTGATATTTGTAGTTTTTGTTCTCAGGTGTGTGCAAGTGGACGGATGATCAGTGCCCTTCAGAATCTGTATGAAAGGGGTCTGCTGGCTCGCTTTGTCATTGACGAGGCCCATTGTGTCAGTCAGGTAAACTTAACTGAAAATTATATAGTGCAACAAGAACGGTCAAATATATGTGATTTTAAGTAGTGAAGACAAGACAGTGTTTTACATAAACAGAAAATATTGGCACAGGTAAAAGCAAAAACATTGTAAAATAAATAGATCCGTTTCTTCCTCAGTGGGGTCATGACTTCAGGCCAGACTACAAGCGCTTACATGAGCTCAGGCGGATGTTTCCCAATGTTCCTATAATGGCACTGACGGCCACAGCCACTCCTAGAGTTCAGAAAGACATTCTGAACCAGCTGGCAATGACCCGTCCTCAGGTGTAAGTTTTCCTGCAAGCAATTGCTGATTCACGTTTATGTAAAAAGCATGACATTCTGATTAATGGCACTCTCACTCTGATTATAATATGGATGCAGGATTATTTTAACACTCACCTTCCTTCAAAATACAGAGTAACATTTTTACATTTTAAATAAATCTTTATATGATTATGGCAGAGGAGGATGCATTAAATTGATCAAAAGTGACAGTAAATACATTTGTTACAAAATATTTCTATTTAAAGCAAATGCTGTTTAAAAATCTTACCAACCCAAATCTTACCAATTATTTATTCTTTGATACTCGGCCATTAAATCTATAGATATCAAGTACATGTGTTAGTCATATTAAAATGATAATGTTTTCATAGATTCACTATGAGCTTCAACAGGCACAATCTCAAATATTCAGTTTTGCCAAAAAAGCCCAAGAAGGTTGATGAGGAATGTATTCAGTGGATCAAGAAATATTACCCACGTGAGTGCTGTCCAGATTGAGACCGTCTTTAGCAATTATAATTTCTCACCACAGCATGGAGACCCTATAAATCATGTTGACTGTGTGTGTGTAGGTGACTCGGGAATTGTGTACTGCTTGTCTCGTAATGACTGCGACACTCTGGCTGACAGTCTGCAGAGGGCTGGGATCGCAGCGCTGGCTTATCACGCTGGCCTGAGTGACAGGGAATATGTCCAGAATAAATGGATCAACCAGGATGGCTGCCAGGTGAGGCACTCAGTTTTGAAAATAACTATAAAACATGGACCAGCGCTTTTGACCGGGCATTTTCATTTTCCCTGATTCCCCAAAATACCGCTTTTTATATTTAACCATTCATCTTTTATTTTTAGGTTATGTGTGCCACCATTGCATTTGGCATGGGAATCGATAAGCCAGATGTGCGTTATGTGATCCATGCCAGTTTGCCCAAGTCAGTGGAGGGTTATTACCAGGAGTCAGGCAGAGCTGGTCGAGATGGAGAGATTTCCCACTGCGTCCTCTTCTATTCCTACAGTGATGTTATCCGCATCAAGAGACTCATTGCTAGTATGTTCTGCAGGATTTTTGTTTATTCTTGTAATGAAGCTAGGATATATCAGTGTGTTAACTGTAAACAATCCCTTAAAGGTGCAATAGGCGATTTTCAATCACATCCAAAACATTTTTTGTTATGCTGGTTGAAAATCTCTTCACATCCCGATAGCAATCATTGTTAAGTGGTCTAAATGTATTTATCTGTATTTATATATTCTGTGGAAGGCGTCGGACCAAGAAATGTTTGTCCAATCAAAATGCTCGTTCCGAGCGTTTTGATGGACTTTCCTACCAGCCTGTCAACATGCGTATTTGCATACCTCTGCACACCCTGTTTGCGCAGACAGGATATGTCATCAGCGTATACGTCATCACGTACGCTGTGCAGACAGAGTGAGAATGGCAGGCAAACGTCAACAACCTGATCTTTCTTCCTGGTATTATAGTACTTTTACTAACTGTACTATGAAGTTTTATCACCGGTTAATAACACATGATGTATTGTAGTAATGTTGTCTCTGGTCGTCTGATCTATGTGCGTATATGCCTTCAGGGGGCGTGGCTTTGGACGGCGATTGCAGGGAGGGTGGGAGGGTTGCTTTCAGTGCTATCAGGCTAAAGTTAGCATTTTCCAAGATCTCCTACTGCACCTTTAATAAAACTGAGCAAGACATAGAAATATAACCGAACTTTAAATGTTGCATTTGTTATTCAGTTAAATGACATGTTTTAAGGTGCTCTACAGAAACATGCATTTGGGATCTAAAATCCAGACACTATTGTACAGTCATAGTTAACCTGTCTGTGAGCGTGGCCTACATAACGGTTAATATAATTGCAGTGGATAAAGACGGCAGCCAGCAATCCAAAGCCACCCACATCAGCAACCTGCACAGCATGGTGCATTTCTGTGAGAATGTGGCCGAGTGCAGGAGAATCCAGTTGCTGGCTTACTTCGGCGAGCACACATTCAATACAAGCTTCTGTAAAGAGCATCCTGAGGTCATCTGTGACAATTGTGCCAGACCACATGTAAGACCATCATAGAATCATTTCATTCTTTATAGTGTACATTATGCAAATGTCATGCATAATAATAAACTGTATAATTGTACACAGCCATTGCTTGAAATTGGATATAGTTTGCTTGCCAGACAATTTAATTGATACTTGCTTTGACTAATTGTTTGCTGGTATTTTGAATATAGTGCCATTTTATGTTAATTACAGATACAAATACAAATTCATACATCTTAATGCTTGTCTCCAGAAATATAAATCAAGAAATGTCACTGATGATGTGAAGAAGATTGTGAGGTTTGTGCAGGAGAACTGTGAGAAGGTTGGAAACAGATATGGCAAATCCGCCCAGCAGAACAGGCTCACTCTCAACATGCTGGTCGACATATTTCTTGGTAAGAAGCCTAGCGGGATTTGACTGTCATAAATGATAGTGTGAATATTACTATGAATATCCTTTGCCTCATCCAGTGCTTGAGATTTCCAGGCCTCAATAAGAATATCTCTTTGCGGCAGGCTCCAAAAGTGCTCGGATCCAGTCTGGAATGTTCGGAGTAGGAGCAGCATATTCCAAACACAATGCTGAGAGGCTTTTTAAGAAACTGGTGCTGGATAGTGTTCTGATGGAGGACCTCTACATCACTAACAAAGGGCAGGCAGTGGCCTATATCTCTGCTGGGCTTAAAGCCATGAGTGTACTGAGTGGTTGCATGCAGGTGAGACTATTAATATTATGTTATTCTCACCTGTGACACTGATCTGTATGGTCAATACCGATGTTGTATGCTCTATTAATGACCAAACCCAATTGCAGGTTGAGTTTGTTGAGACGGAGACTGCGTCCAGCATCAGAAAGCACAAAGCCTCTGTGATTGAGAACGTTTCTAAGAGAGAGGAGATGGTTAAAAAATGTCTACAGGAACTCAATGATCTGTGCAAGAAGTTGGGCAAAGTCTTCGGCATTCATTACTACAACATTTTCTCCACAGCCACACTCAAAAAGATTGCTGGTTAGCAAATTTTCATTACATATAATATACACACATTACATTACATTACATATAATATGCAAGCACACACACACACACCCACATATACATATATATGTCTGAGTGTGTGTGTGTATATGATGCATATACACATACATACATATACATACATACATACATACGTGTATGTGTGTGTGTGTGTAAACTTTTTAAATTAAAGATTCTATCACTTGTAAATGTTTCTGAAAGCCTATGTATTTATATATTTTTTTTTAATTACATTGGGGAGGGAAGGAGTAAATGAATCATTTAATTAAGGTTACATTATGCTGTCATTTAGTATCTGAAATGTGCTGATTTAACAGACGTTACTCAAGTCTTTTTTTTTCTTCTTCCCCAGTCAGCTTTACATAATGTGTTACGAGGATGAAACACCTCATTAAGTTAAAGCAATTAATTCCCTTTATTTTTCACAGCCCCATGTGCTCTGTGTTAAATGTATTGTGATGCATTTCTGTGCAGAAACTCTCTCGTCTGATCCGGAGGTTCTGCTGCAGATTGATGGTGTGACCGAAGACAAGCTGGAGAAGTATGGAGCTGAGGTTATTGAACTGCTGCAGAAGTACTCCGAGTGGCAGCTGCCTGGTGAGGGTCTGACAGCACACCATATAGATTGTCTTCAAGATAAATGCTTTCCATGACACAATAAATAATCCTACATTACAGTAATCCTCTCTAGCTTCAACCTTGTTTTAGAGACTAGCATTCTAAATTTAGGCAATCCCCAAGTCTAGAAATTCAAATACGCGTCTATAAGATGTGGTCACATTTACCGCAGACAAAATCCAGTTGGTCATGCAAATTCAGCACTTTGACCAACAGAAAGCTGCTTGGTTTAAAAGTAATGACTTTGTGAGCTGTGCTTCATACATTGCTATATTATTGGCAAAGGAAATTTTTTGCTAATGTTTTTGCTAACATCGCTAATGTGATTGCAAGTTTAGGGTGTATAAAGTTACAATATATATAAAATACTATATAGATCCTCTAATTTTACTAGCTGATATTACTATTAGTTTAAAGCTGCCTCATACATATTTATTTTGTCAATGTAATTTCCCTTAGTCCAAGATAAGTTCAAAATACTTAAAGGTGGGGTAAGCGATTTCTGGTAGCCAATGTTGACATTTGAAATCACCAAAACAATTCTCGCCCCTATTTTGATAGCTCCGCCCCACACATACGTACGCAACCCAGGCAACGATTAGTTCTGTGAAACAAAGCAAAACCAATGTTACACC
>NW_015648525.1:142370-144537 GCF_001515625.1 Sinocyclocheilus rhinocerous
CACTCTGGAATGGCATTCCTTCTCTGAGGACGTCAGTTTGACGGCTTGGGCAAAATAATAGTTAGTTTGCTATGAGTGAGAGATGAGAGGAGGAGTGCAAAAATAAAACCCCGCCCTCTACTCAATATTCCATTTCAGTTGGAAATGCGCCACCATACTGAAATCCAGTCGGCAGCAACTTCCAGTTCACGCGGATTTTAAAGTAAATATGTCAGCAAACTGTGCTCTTTCAAGGATGTGCATTTTATGCATGGCCAACTGTTTCCGTATTTAAGCAACATTCCATATTAAAGGCAGAGTAAGTGATTTCTGTTAGCCAATGTTGATATTTGAAATCACCAAAACAAACACGCCCCTACCCCAAAAGGGTCTTGCCCCTATTTTGATAGCTCCGCCCCACACATACGTACGCAACCCAGGCAACGATTAGTTCTGTGAAACAAAGCAAAACCAATGTTACACCGTGTCTACACCGGACGCGAGTGGCACGGCGAGACAGAATACTATGGAACTCATTATAACCAGTGATGCGGTCTACACCATAGATATATATACATATCTATGGTCTACACTGGATACGACACGACAAATCCCCGACCGAAAACTGCTGCTGCGTTTTATTCATGACGTATTGACACAAATTTCAAATGATTTTCAATGGTCGTGTAGACACGGTGTTACTCACCTATTGAGAAGAAACAAAGCAACCTCGGCGTCCGATCGCAGGCCTTCCACTCCTTGAGTTCTCTCCAGCGCTGGAAAGCTGATCCGATATTTACACGGGTCCTACTTCTTGCCTTATTGCCTTAAGCCTTCTTTTGTTCCGCAGACGTTGTCCTCTTTTGTTTTTTATCCGCCATCTCTATCTCTCTGTCGCTCGGCTCGCTAATGTCCGTCCTGTGCACTGAACGCTCTCTCCTCCACATCACGGGAAGACACGCCCCTTACTGCTGATTGGCTACAAGTTTGTTTTGCTAGTCAGCCCGAATCAGTTCTAAAAAAATCTGTTTTTGAAAAATTGCTTACCCCACCTTTAATATAATAATAAACCATACTACAGTTGTGATTTGGCTTGCTCTACCTATAAACTTTAAAACGGATCATATTTCAGCTAGCTCAAAACGGCAACCTATAAAGCTCTTGAAATGAAGTAGTTTAAAAGATATAATGTTCTCGCACTTCCTCTGCAGCTGAGGCACAGACAGAGAGTTCAGGATGGATTGACAAAACAAGAGGCCATCAAAACGAGGAAGATGACGATGATGAAGGGGACACCACATCAACCTATTTCAGAAGCACCTCTGGACGAGGAGCAAAGAGAAAGCAAGGGTCTTACTCCAGGAAACCCAAAAGAAGAAAAGGTGCCAGTGGCCAAAACTCCTCCTCTAAAGGGTCAGTATGTTACAGCAGAAGTATTGTTGGATTGTGCTGACTTTCATATCGGCTATATGAATCCAAATTAACTCTCCCTCTCCACCCTTATTGTAGTGGATACAGCAATAACTGGTCTTCATCAAGAGGAGGAGGAGGAAGAGGGGGATACAGGGGTGGTAATCGAAGTGCAGGCAGAGGTTCCAGGCCGGCTCCATCAGTCCCAGCAGTGAAGAGGCCCGGCTTCATGGCTTTGCCCACCCCACAGACTGCTGCTCGTCCATTCCTCAAACCAACATTCTCTCACCTCTAGAATCAGAATACTTCTACTGGTAATGTCAATTAATGTGACTTTGTAAATATTTGTAATTTGTAAAGAGTTCGTATACACTGATTTTTAATAAATATAGTTTTGTGGTGTATATTAGTTTACATTTTTGATTTATATAACATTGAAGCACAAGGGTATATATTTCAAAACAAATTTTGGGGGTTTCAAATCATTTTTATGGAACGATATCGATTCTTAAATCCCAAGAATCGATTATTCTAGCTTAGTTTTCAGTTAATGGACGGAACATTGAAGGGCACTTTCCATCCAATAAATCGCAATAAGCATTGCTTTGGTACTTTTAATATGAAACAAAGTCTCAGATTTCAAATTCTGTCCATTGTATTGCAGTATTCAAACAATAAATGTCGTTTTGGCGCTGTTTAATGTGGAGTGACAGATCGCTGTAGCGCCTCAGTTCAACAGACGCAGCAACGCGTGAACTAATCATCTCCTCCACATTAA
>NW_015648525.1:144801-182195 GCF_001515625.1 Sinocyclocheilus rhinocerous
TATCCTGTCTCATGTAATCGCTCAATCAGTGTTTCAGCCGCGCAACGATGTCAATATAACGGCTTGTAAACAATGTCACGTAACGTCACATTTACCTCAGAAAAAAACATATTCGGTAACCATAAACTCATTAATCAGCTAGAAAAATAAACCGTAAAGAGGGGCATTTCGCTAAATGTATGCACCATATAACACACCCATTATAATTTTTACTGTTCTTCAATGTTTAATTTGTTTGAATAAATCCATCAAGTTTCTATGACAGCCACAATTTAAATGTTTATATAAAAAAAAAAATGAAGTAGAAATATTATGTAATTGTAACTATTATTTTAAAAACTAAAAAAATATATATATATTTTAAAAACTACAAATCAGTCTATTTTACCCTTAAATATTATAGTAATGTAGTACCAACTGACTCTCATGTATATTTTAAAACATTAGTTGAGAGCTTTTTTTTCCTTGAAAATTTGGCATGTACTGTACCTGATATGTATCCAGAATAATCGATATTGAATCGAATCGAATCTCAAGCTTGTGAATGAGAATCGAATCAAATTGTGAAATTTGTGTCAAAACCCAGCCCTAGTTTCAAATATATGTTTGCTACAATTTTTTCCTTGAAAAGAAAAGAAAATTTAACAAAAATTGTGCTATCACCCCATTTCTTACAGGTTGCTATATCATCTTTAAGTATAGTTTGCAGTAAGTTTTCAAAAATATTTTGGGGGAAATGCCACAGTGAAGCAGTGATGCCATTTTATTATAAAGGAAATGGTTATTAGTCTAATTTCTTGAATTAGCAAATTAGAGAACCATCTGATTGATTCCTACATACAGAATTTTTGCACTGTGAACTATAAACCACAAGATATCTCAAACTCTTTTGAATTTTTATTTCAAGTTTGAATATTTCCATGGCACCAGTTACAAGGGACTATCAGTGAAACATTTTCTTTATACCATTTTCATGGAAGGTTTCCTACAGTACAAAGATGATTTTGGAATGAATCTGACTTAACAGGAACTGCATTTGGCACATCAATTTTGTATATAGTTCAATATTCATATATTAAGGAACTAAACAGCAACCTTCAGTCCCAAATAGAAAAGATGCAGATTACAGAAAAATACGCCCACAGACAGACATCTATGCATAAACAAATGTGCATGTGTATGCATGTCTGTCGAGGGAACTGTGGGGGCTGGCAAAGTGACAAAAGCACAGTACAGTAAATGAAACGTGTTGCCAACACTGATCTTTACAGGATCTCCGCGCCATAGTGAATCTTAAAGCTACGGTTCAGGTGAAGTCCGATTTTACCAAATAATTTGGGAATTTGTATGCAAGCATGTAAGGAGCAGTTCATTCTAATGATGATGAAATTTAAAGTCCCTGGTAGAATATTTATCAGAACTTCAAGTCGATCTGAGACGTCACGCAGCTGCTGTCTAATGCGAGTGGTTCATTGAATTACCTCAAGGAATCTCTTATAAACATGGAGGACATCCTGACCTTACTTGGAATGCGGTCCAAATCTCTAAAGATCAGCAGCCATTTAATACGATTTCACAACAGAATCTAACAGCTGTAGCCCCCAATACCAGATCTTGAACATTAAAATCACCATCTTTAATAGTTTAGCTTGAAGCTGTAACATTTTGTTCATGCGGTCAAGGTATATTTGAAGCCAGTGAAGTGCTTTATCTGCAGTGTACAGTAATACTCCTGAAAGTCTACTTTTTATAGTGCCATGGCAAGTGTTCAACTTCCATTATACTGACACTTGTATACTAAGAAGCATAAAAATACTTCTGTACAAAGTTCACAGAGGGACCTTGTGAAATAACCCAGTTAGATAATTACAGAAATGATCCAATTTAGCTGACAATTGTCCTTTACAGGACCCTTGCATTCATCACAGTCAAACCTGGCCATTCCGTACAGTACAAGAAAACTGTCTAGAGACAAAAGTATGAAGTAGAAGCGCACAAGGACAGTAGTAGCAATTGCCCTTGATCTACTAGTCTAGGAAGCAGCGCACCAGTTGAAACTTGGGCAATAGGATTTCAAGGATGAAGAGAAGGTGTAAAACTTCAGAACAACAGGACACTGACAGTTCAGAATCCAAACAAGATAAGTGCTCACAATGAGTATAAAATGTAGCAAATTTTGGCAATAATCATCATATAAAATGAGCCTTTTAGTTAAAATGCAATTTTATGTCCAACTTCCAAACTCCTTAGAAAACATCAGGTAGTCTGACTTGCTACACAACAACACAAAAACCATCAAAATGAGTCATCCGCATGATTCTATAATTCAGGTTATTGCTTATAAAATGAGCCTTTTAGTTAAAATGCAATTTTGCGTCTAACTTAAAAGGAAATGGATTCATTCCGAACTCGTTAGAAAACATCAGGTAGTCTGACTTGCTACACAACAGCACAAAAACCATCAAAAGGATTAATCTGTATGATTCTATAATTCAGGTTATTGCTTATTGAATGGCGCTGCCATGCAGGACTGACCGCTGAGGCTACATAATGCTGTCAATGAGTAAAATTCGATCCACTTCAATTATTATTTTTCAAAACCTTAACTGGTCTTACAAGCTTTTTTTTTTTCTCCGCTCAAAATCCATTTATATTCTGAATCAAACCCCATCATCAATGGCATGCAAGTACTCATCAGAGCAACACCGTTGTATTATTGTACTGTGAAAACAACTGTTTGATCAGATTCTACAAAAATATGGACTTATGCCACCACAACGCTGTTATAATTTGGCACATCAGAGATGTTATAAATGCATGCATGAATACTTGTCAAGGTAAGAGACATGCATAACTCCAATGACCCTCTCTCTTTTCCATGTGTTTCAGCAGTTTCTGCTACGGTTTTCCATGCGCCTCATATTTGTCCATCGTAGCGAAAACCAGTTTCAGCTCCTGTGGTCAGTGGAAGACAGCAGTTCTACCAAATGGTTATAAAGGCATGTAACTTGACTGCACAATTCAGCTAGTAAAACCCATTACGGTTATCGTCAGCTGCTTCCTAAAACACATCTCAGCCGTCGTTTATTCACTAGCACCATAGTGATTCTGGCCTCAAACACAACAGCAGATTGTGATTGGTGGATTGAAGCATGTTCATTTAAAATAACTGTACTAGTAAAGCCAAGCTTGTGAGCTGCCACAAACTAATGCTAAAAGCTACAATTATTGTGAGTACCAGTGTAAGATCTAAAACATCCCCTAATTACCACTAGCTGTTACTTCTCTCAACCCTGGTCTCTTTTTCACTGTACACAAAAATAAGTCCGCTCCTTCTGCATTTTGCATTCACTTCCTCTATTTTTCGCTTTCTCAAATACAAAAGCAATTACATCAATAGCAGTTTCAAAGGGGCAGGCATAAAATAGATCATGTATGGTAAAATAAACCCCCTGTCCAACTTGCATGCCACTGGAAGAATCTTCTGTCTTCAAATAAATAATATAGACTAATCAGGACTTGGTGTACTAAAGACTAAACCTGGCCTTCTAGTACATATTGCCAAAAACATCAATTAATTAACATATGAGCATACACACACACAAACATACACACACAGTCTTTTGGCTAAACTGTATAAAGTCATCAGTATTGTTCGAATGCAGGGCCAATATACAAAGCACAGGGACGGTTTTCTCATTACTGGTTAAGTGACTGAATTGGAAATGGATTGTAGATCTGGATTAAAATCTTTCCCGTGTCTCCCTTGACAGAAACGCCATAGATTCTAGACCTCATCTGGAACACAGAGCTAAAAAAGGTATAATTTAATTTTCAATAACAAAATAACATTTCAGTTTCTGTTAAAATATACATGGAAAAACTGTCGATATATTAGGAAACTAACTATTTTTTGTACAAAAAGTACAGCATTGTTATTGTAATTAAGAATAAACATAGCATGGTATCCACAGAATACAAACTTAAAACCAAGGTCGATATGGAATAAAAAAAATTATTACTTTATACAATGGGATTTCTTTCTATTGAGAAATACTCAAAATGGAAAATTAAAAAAAAATTATTATAATAAAGCAAATACACATACTCGTGAAAAAAATGATGTACTTATTTCTTAAAAACCAAACCCTTACAGTATTGCACATCTACTGTAACTAGATTGGATCTATGGGTGCTATTTGCTTTTAAATCAGTCATGATAACTTTGAGATACTGACACTATTGGGTCACATGACAGAACACAATTTATACCAATTAATTTTTCTCTATCCATTAGAAAGAACCTTTTTAAAAAGAATTCTACTTCACAGCTTGCTACCGCGTAAACACAATAATATTCCTAAAATGTATCTGACACCCTAAAACTCAAGCCACCAAATATAGAACTCAAATGTACCCATCAATTTTATTCAAATAACATCATTTCCAGTCTTTCCTCAGCTCTCGCTTCCAAAATAACTTGCACATTCTTACCTTACATATAACCCTCTGCTGATCTGATCGTTGATGTGGTAAATTATAGCAGCCTTCAGAATTTACTAAGAGTTACATGACGGATGGATATGAATTATGCATAAACTCAGAAAAGCATTGGTTTTCAACTTTCTCGTGCTTTCCATCCCACTCTACCGTACCAACTTGACTTAATGCACCACATTCTTTAATAAGACTTTAATAATTATTATTTTAAAATAAATATAAATGACGGCAACATTCTCGTTGCAACAAAATATTTCATATTCCCTATTTAAGGAATGATATATTCTTCTCAAGTCTTTGAATTAAGTTTTGTTTTTTTTTTCTCTTTTTTTTTGTAAAAATAAAATACCTGAAATGACCTGAAATCCAAAATAAGGAAACCAAAAAAAAAGAAGAAAAAAATTGTCTTTGGAAAATAAAAATAAAAAAGACAACAAAAATAAAGGTGTAAAAATGGACGGGGGAGAAAAAACTAAAAGTGGAAGAGAAGAGGAGCTGTGGGCCTGGTGGTCCACCGTGTGTCAGCAAGAGTGTCATGAAAGAAGCTGGGTTCATGGGACAGGTCGATGCCCTCCGTCTCTCTCTCTCTCTCTCCACGTGTTTAGCGTCTTCTCGACCCCAACAAGGGAGGCTTTACGAGCTTTAGTGCCTCATTTTCACTTGTTAATGAGCAGTCCGCCCGCCCAGCGGAGCTTGCAGGCAAACCACCGTCTGAGGGGACAAAAGTATTCGTAATGGAACTGCTCAAACTCGGGGGTCTGGCGGATATCACGTAAAAATGCAATGTCAAGGTCGGACTCAGTGAGGATGATGAGGAGGAGGAGCAAGACAAAGAGGAGTCCAATGGTCACAAGGAGCAGACGGAGTACACTTAAAACAAACTTATTCACCTGTTCCGTCTCGCTGAGCGCGCCTGCGCTCTGCACGGGGCCCACCGCCCTACTGTCCGCTCCTAACTCGGCCATGTCGCCCACGGTGGGCGTGGCCGCCTCAGACTCTTTCTCCTCCTCGATGCTGCAGGGGGCGCCGTTGATCTGGCGTGAGACTGCCATCTCCAGGCTGTGCTCGGCCACTGGTGTGGGCAGCACGCTGTCGGAGGGACTGTAGGTCTCATCGGAGATGACTGCCGTCCCATCGCCGGAGTCCGTCGCCTGGCTCCGCGAACGTGGGATGAAGGAGTCGCCGTGGGACATGGAGCGCACGGGAGTGGAGTGGGCGCTGTCCCGCAAGGATTCCAGACCTGGATGGATGGAAGAGGAAGGATAAGAGAGAGACAAAAAGACAATGTAATGAATAATAAGATTATAAAACATTTTACTCTTTGCTTAAGTTAAATCAAGGCTGGCTTTTCTAGGTTACCATTGTGTCTAATGGCAAGTTCACACTGCACTATTTTAGCCCTGATTTTCACTCACCGACATGTTTTGCGAAATCGCAAACAAATGCCCAAATTCGGAGGCAAATCGGTGCTCGTTCACGCGAGTGACAATCATGCAGTGTGAATTATCAAAGACGTGATCTGAGAGAATCCTTCATTCATTCAAAATCCTGCTGTGTGAAATGAGTTCTGACTGACCTGCAGCCAATGAGAGAGCAAGATACAGAGCTGCGGGAGGAGTTATAGACCACAATATCAACAATCCTTGCTCCCCAACTATTTCCTCCTCCATAATCTTTTTTCTTTTTTGCCCTTTCGCTATAAATCAGCGCACAGACCATTTGTATCGCAAACTTTTTACGGGCTACCATTTTAATAACAGATAGTCATGCAGTGTGAAAACGGTGATTCGACAACTTTGAAAATCGTTCAGTGTGAACTCAGCATAAGTTTGTCTTTAAAATGTCAATAGCTTTGATACCATAACTTGACCAGTACTGTAATATGTGATGTCCCTATTCAAAATAAAATGTCTCTTAAAGGGGACATCGGATGCAAAATTCACTTTTACATGGTTTGCATATAAATGTGTCTTAGCAGTGTGTTACAATGAAAAAATCCATTCACTCCATTTTTTTGATCCCCAAAAAACCTAAAGTCTCAATTGTCAAGCCTTTTTGATTTTCTGAACAGTATGACATCACACTGCTCAGGCTCCGCCCATGGCCACTGATGGACTGTCCCGTATTAGCATATTTCCGCCCTCAGCCAGTTGTATGCCGTCCGCCATTTTCTCTGTGCTCGAGCAGCTGTAGCAACAACGTCTCGTAAGCAATTGCGGGTGTTTTTGTAGTTGGATATAAAAGTTAACATGAAAAGTCTTCATTTTCTCCCGACATGAGAGCGACTGAGGACGCAGTGGATTGGTTTAGTTTTTGATGGAAATGCACCACCAAATACACAAAAAAACAGAAGAGAGGGGTGGGGTGAGCAGTAGCTCACTATCATTTAAAGAGACATTAACTGAAACGGCTCGCTGTGAACCGAGCCGTTTTTGACGAGATAAAAAGGGTGTTGTTTTACAGTACATGACCATTGAGGAATTTTAACCAAAGTATTTTGCAGACATTTCATGAAGGCCCTAAAGAATCATACCGTGCGATGTCCCCTTTAATATAGAAGGTCCAGACAAAATTCATAGGCTACCTAGTATGCGAAAAGCAGTACATCAAATGAGTAGTCCAAACATGCAACAATTACAAAATATTACACTATAATGTGAAAAATGAGAACAAATTTCCTATTTGGCCTAGCCACTATCTAGTTTAGACACTCTAGAACTTTGGTTTTTCATTTTTGCATTATCTGAGTGAAATTTAAGCGGAACCTCCAACTGGTGTGACGTCATTTTGAACAATCAGGTTTGTTTCAAGAATCCTAAACAGTTTGCCGAAGCTGGAAAAGTTCGCTCCTAAGAACTACCATTGATCCATGGTGATTGTGTTTGTGTTAGGTAGGTGTGCTCTGGTGCGCCGCCTTTGATGTGGAAATCTTCTCTGGTTCATTTCCTCCATTCAGTCCGTCGAGGTCAGACATCCACGAGTAAAACTGCGATACTGCAAAGCTGATTGCTTTAAAGCAGTCTATTGTATAAAGCGCTAAATAAATATGACGTGACTTGACTGTCTTCTCACCACTGCCATTCTTGGTGTTTGTTTTGCTATTTACATATTCATCTAAATGCTGCTCTCAGCAGGAGGGGCAGCGTTTGACCTTTCCTTGACAGGTGACCGCGTGATTGAGTTGACCAAATGGCAGATCTTTTCTGTATTCTGACGTATATTTGGGTGCAAAGAATTTTTGAAAAAGAAAAAATGTAGGGCAGAAACTTGATTATATGCATCGGGTTGTTGATATGATTTTGAAACGTGAGTGTTGCACTCAAAAATGGATGCAGATAAACAAAATATCAGCCATTAGCACTTACTTTTTCAGTTTTTCTTGTCAAAACTATGTAAGAACATCCAGTCAATCGTGTCCATTCTTAGCATCTTATTCCGGCCTCAAAGGGCTCATTCCATGCAACCTGACAAGTAGCAATCGCAAAGCACAGAAAAAACGACAAGGTGTGCACTGTGCTCGAGGGACAATATTACAAGGGTCTCAAGAAGGTGACAGACCCAAATACTGAATCACAGGCCTGGAGTTCAGTAATGTGCTCGGAGCAAAGCAGACCTGAGTGCTAATGTGAAAAGACATTTCCCAGCTTGTTTGCTCTGATAGACACTGTACTTCAAGCCCCCACAGGCCTGGGAATCACACGTATTGACAGGCAAACAGCCAACTTGCTGAGGTGTCGTAACAATTAGCAGCACATGGTCAATCCAAAGGACTAGACCTCACTATACAACATGCACATGTATATATAGCACACAATCTTAAATAGCTACTAACTTAGAAAGGCTTTAAATAGGTTTTGTGATACCAGTCTATTATAATGCAGTACAGAAGTTACATGATATACAGAATCCATCTGAGAGGGGATGTATATTTCTGTTCTTAAACAACTTTAACACCATGATGTTAAGAGGATTTGTCACAGTAAGTGACCACATAGGCCACAAAGTGAGGATGCAGCAAATCTCCCATAAATCCTTGTGCTTCAGTTCTCGCATACCCTTTTCCTCAAGGAACCCCAAGTAGAGAAGCATACGAGTTTTGCTGAGCATTAGATTCTTGAGCGTGTCATTGCAGATATGTTACATCTCTATTCTGATGTGAAGGGATTAGGATTTCATCTTTTGACGATGTGACATTTTACTGCTCAACCAAAGGCCTCTCATTCACACTATTAAACATCCTGCCAAAGAGAAAAATGGTCACACATGAAAGCACATCTGCTTTAGTGCATAAAGCTGAATTCGGCTCTCATTTATCTGAGTTTAAAGAACCCTGGAATTAAACAGCTCCGGGTTTACTTGAAATATGAGCATACGGTTATAAGAAAAAGCTTGCGAAGCCTTTGTATTTACCTGTACTTCTGCATTAATAATTCATAAAAATGTGCACTGCTCTCCTTAAACGCTGTTTAAACATTTACAGACCAGACAGTAAAATGTGAACCTTGAAATGTGAACATTGACTGTTAAAGCTTCTTTAGCAGTAATAGCTTCTATCTATTAGTACTGTAGTTTGGAAATCCCTTTAAAATTGTTTAACTATTTGAACTGTTTCTTTAAATTTTCAGTTCATATATCTGGGGTTCTTTGTGTTAAACGCTCTCTTCAGCTCATGTCGCTATAGTGCATCCATAGAATTGATGTCTGGACTGAGAGCACAATTTCTTCTGTGAAAGCAGTTCCAATAGTGAATTACTTCTTGTATCTACGTCTTCTTGTATCACCGAGCTTCAGGTGATGAACGGCTACCCTGATATTATCATCCTCCTCTCACCATACTTCACAGCTGGAATCAGGTTTTAGTTTCAGGCTGCAGTCCTTCAAACATTATGCTGCGCATTTCTGCAACTCCTGCAGTTCTTTTTTCAGCTGCATTTCACTGTCGTGATGTTTGCAGGATGGCAACTCCTTGAAAGATCAGTAACAGCACTGTATGTCTTACACTTGCAGATTGTGGATTAATGAATACCCAGGAATCAGTGGTGTTCTGAAATTGGGAGGCAAAGTCATCAGTTTTTTTTTTTTATCAAATGTAAATTCATGTCCCAATTACATTTTCTTGGTTAAACAAACATTACTTACGCTATCAGAAGAATAAAAAACAATTCTATTTTATATTTTTACATTAACAATGTAATCCATATTCTATTTTTTAAAGCCAAAAGTTAGCATTTTGCATTTATTCCAAAATAAGTCAAGGCAGTAACAATTTAAATTAAAGCTGCAAGCAGCATTGAAAGGGCCCTCGCACACAGGCTTATCGCTTTAAGGATTGGCTTTAGGAAAACAACGAACTGTGGGCAATATGCATTTAAAGTGGTAAATATAGAAGGAATATGTCAAAGTCATTTATTTGTGCTAAACTTCCTGCTGCCAGCTGGTGGCGCTATGACTATAACTGAATATTGGCATGTAGAGGTCTTCAAGCCACGACTTTGATCAAACATATGAAGTTTGGTGCAGATTGAACATGGTATGTTTGAGTTAGCGTAAAACATGACATATCCTGTTGCCAACAGGTGGCGCTATGATTATAACTGTATATTGGCCTTTAGATGTGTTTAGGCCAGGGCTCTTATTGAACTTGTGAAGTTTGGGGCAGATCGGACATTGTATGCCTGAATTATAACAACTTCCTCTTTCATAAGCGAAACATTGAAATTTGTCAGACCGCCACAGACATGCCCTTGAACGAAAACTCAAGATCTTCGCAATTTAACATCACAAAGGGCTTTAGATTAGACTTACCAAATTTGGTGTTGATCTGTTTAAATCTCTAGGAGGAGTTTGTTAAAGTACAAGGCCTGAAAATTGCAAAAACGGCACAAAACTTGCTGAGAAAATTCAAAATAACAGACCTCCTGTTGGGTTTCAGGCTTCGTACCAGGGGACTTTTTTGTAGGTGTTGGTGTGTTGCATGTGTCTACTGAATTTTGTACATGTATGTGAAACATAGTTTATGGGGCCCTTCGTTGAAATTTTATAGGTGGCGCTATTGGGGCAATTCCAATAGATTGATTTGTGAACTTATGTTCAGCTATTCTTTTTAATAGTTAACTTTTAACTACTTTTGAATTTTTCGGATCATCAGTCAAAAAATGGTCACAGACATGGAACACCATTACAGTATAGTGTTCGCTCAGGCTGATTCGCGAACGTGGAATGCGCACAAACACAAGAGGTGAGATTTATCGCATGAACCAATCACAGCCGATCATAACCCGTCATTACCAATCATATCGCAATGGAGGCATTACCTCCTCTCATGTGACTTTCCCCCATTCATTCTCAGTTACCCCCCACCAAATCACGGCACGCTTTAGGGGGTCTATTAAAACTCAATGGGCTCAGGGGAAGTGAGACACGGACTCCCGTTTTGGGCAGTGTTTCTTTAGAAAAACAAGTAATTTATACACTTTTTAATGTTATATTTTGTAATATTTGCGTTATTTTATTTTTGTACTACAATGTTTTTTCTCATCTAATATTTTGAGGAGGCACTGCCTCCCTTCCCAAGAATGCTTCTACAGCTTTCAAGCTTCTAACATGCACTATTAATTATGATCAGGACATATGAAGAACCTTTTATTGATTCTGCCAATAACCAAACGTTTCTTAGTGAGGTAGAGTATCTTCAATCCACACATCTCATTGATCGACTCCAATTGCTCTTTAAAGAAAACATTAGCCTGTAGGTTCACAATCCAAACAAGACTATGATTGTGTTTGTCTGCATTGTTATGTATAGATAATGCATATAATTCCAATGGTAATTCCAACTTCTCTTTGCAACTGCAGTATCATATAAAAGTTACCCAAATACTTAAAATAAAATATACAGTATTGTTCAAACGTTTGGGGGTGGTAAGATGTTTTAATGTTTTTGAATGAAAATATGCTCAACAATGCTGCATGTATTTGATCAAATATACAGTAAACAGTAATATTGTGAAATACATTATTACAGTTTAAAATAACTTTTCTATTTTAATATATTTCAAAATGCAAAGCTGTCTTCAGTATCACATCTTCAAAAATCATTCTAACATGCTGATTTAGTACTCGTGAAACATGTCTTATCACTGTTGAAGACACTTTTGCTACTTAGTATTTTATATAATTTACTTTTATGTACAGAAAGCTCAAACGTCTTCACTGTCACTTTTGATCAGTTTAATGCAACCTTGCTCAATAAAAGTATCAATTTCTTTAAAAAGAAAAATAAAATCTTACTGACCCGAAACGTTTGAGCAGCAATGTATGTTCTTTAGAATTAAAGCACTTCACACCTCAAAGAGCTTTTATAACTGACAACAAACACCATCACAGCAACACCAACAGAAATTCCATTACCTGTCTCTTTCTATTCTAACCCACCTAATCCGATTTCATCAAAACAGCAGAAATAAAATACATCTTACTGAAAAAGACCTTCAGTAAAACCTAATAATACAAAAATCAATCTGGTGCACAAGCAAACACACGAGACTTTACCTAAAGCTGTGGTGGGCACTGCATAAGATGGTGAAGTTATGGGCAAAGGAGATGCCCGCAGCTGGTCCTGCTGCCCCGTGAGGGCTGGGTAAAGGGGCAGCACGCCCAGGGCCTTTCCCAGCATACGAGGCCCCAAACTCAGCACCCGAACCTTTACATCCCGATAGCAGTGGTTGATCATGCGCAGGTGGACGTTCACCCGGGTGGTGATGCGGATTAGGCACTTCACCATGTTTATCTCCGAAAAGCGAACGTCTGCAGCTGCCGGACTTCTTTAGCGGTTACCGGTGCCCTATTTCCACCGTGGGCTGCTGGGTAAAGGCTTGGCTGTGCTGGTAAACGGCAGAGTAGGCACCCAAGACGGCGGTGGCCAATCCTACCCCACCCAAGCCTCTCACCTCCTCCTCCCTTCTACAGCCAGTGACTTAAATGGCAAGAAAGGTCCTGTCTATTTTCAGAGGAGGGTATTAATACTCCTTGAAGACTCACAGTCAGCACATGCAGGATAGTTGAATTTATCCTCCCCAGCTCTCTGAGCCGATCGCACTACAGACAAGAGCTCTTCACAACATCTTAAGATGGTCTTTTCTGTGTTGAATCACAGAGAGGATACAGTGACCAGAGATTTAACTATGCTGTCTATGTAGAGTGTACTCTTCATGTTGAGAGGGCAGTGCTCTGTTGTGATGCTAGTCTAACAGTCAGGCTCATTAGATGAGACCCAGAATGAAGGGGTGGGCAGAGGACACCGTTAAGCCTTGGATGGGTGGGACAAGATGGCAGAGCTGGTGCCACAGGGAAGTGTTAGTACTGACTGTACACAGCTGGCACAGAAATAAGAGTGGTGTGACTGACAGGAGCATCTGCATCTCCACTCTTCTAAGTGACGGCCGGTTCAGCCTCATATTACTGCATGCGGTCAACTTGTGAACTTTGGTGAGGATGTGTGTGCGTAAAAAAAGAAAAAGAAAAATCTCTCTCTCTCTCTCATATCTCATATCAATTTATAAAAAAATATATAACTAACTATAAATACTTTTTTACTTAATATATTATACATTTTACATAAAATATACAGTGTGTGCATAATTATTATGCAAGCTTATATTCTGATCATATTTTTTCCCCAGCACATTTTACCAATTCCTCATGGGCATTTAATAATTTTTGACTTTTCAGTCTGAGGTTAATCTCTTTTTGGCTCATTTTATCTATAAAGAAAAGCTGCTTAATAATTATGCACACCTGAATATAAGGAGTTTTTCACTTCCAGCCTTCATAGACAATTAGATATCACTTATAAATGATTAAATACAAAATTATTAGTAGTAATTATGATTGGAAAAAAATATCAGAATATCAACTTAACAATAATAATTATGCATGCACTGTATACTTTTAAACACACACAAATACACAAAAGGCAAAAATGTATAATTCATTATTTTTAAATAAAAACAAATTGTAAATAGAGTGAAACTATTAATTTTTTAAAACTGAAATAAAACAAAAATAAATATTTTATTCAATATATTATAAATGCTACTACACAACAATACATGTACGCACGCACACACACACACACACACACACATACATACATATATGCATAGTAAAAATACATACTGGTTGCAACACAAATATCTAAAACATAAGCTACAAAAACATGCTAAAATATTCCCTACAATAACTTTCATTGACTTCTTGAGTGCCTTTATATTATATTGTCGTCTTGGCATAAATTGCCCTCTTTTTATAAATGATATGTTGCTGTATTATAAGTTGGCCGTTTTCTACAGCATTTTGATGATATTACAAACCATTCAGTGCTCTGCCTGTGGTTTCAGGGTTTCAGTGTAGAGATGAACTCAGGTTAATGGGTTGAACTGGACTCTCACCTTCCATGATGGATATGTGTACGGCTCTCCGGCGGGTCCGCGGGACACTGCTCAGCCGCGGCCCATGCGTGATGGATGGACAGCTTCTGCTGGGCACCAAGCCAGCCCTGTGACCACATACAAACGCAGTACTGTATCAACACACCCATTTATCACATTACAGTACGTCCTATGACTACAGACATCAGTCTTACTGGACATGCATGCATGCATATACAAAACAGACAAAACCAAAAGAATGTGACCCAGTGTGAACAATTATAAAGTTAACAGATCCACACTCATGCATACCTGTGTATTTCTGGAGGTTCCCGTTTAATTTTTGCACTCTGCTCCATTACCTCTTTGGCTACTCTTCCACTGAAATTAAACAAAAAACAACTGACGTGCCCAGTTCCCCCTGCTAGAGTGAAATATTTTGGCATAATTTGCCTTATCAAATTAAACCCATAGATATGTAACTAAAAAGATACACAAAGACCTCTTTAAGTGGACCAAAGTAAACCTTGTTCTTTATTTGCAACCAAAAACTAAAATTTATGTATTATATTATATTATATATCAGAAATATCTAAAATATATCTAAAACAAATATCTAAAATTTATATTATATCAAAAAAATATATCTTAAACATCTAAAATTCTCCTTGCATTTATACTGTAACCAAAAACGAAAATATTATATTATATCAGAAATATCTAAAATATATCTAAAACAAATATCTAAAATTCTCCTTGCATTTATACTGTAACCAAAAACTAATATTTATATAATATTATATTTTATTATATCAGAAATATCTAAAATATATCTAAAACAAGTATCTAAAATTCTCCTTGCATTCATACTGTAACCAAAAACTAAAATATATTATATTATATTATATCAGAAAAATCTAAAATATATTTAAAACAAATATATAAAATTCTCCTTGTATTTATAGTGTAACCAAAAACTAAAATATATTATATTATATTATATTTAGGGCTGTCAATTTAACGCGTTAACTTAATTAATTTGTTATGAAAAAATAACGCGATTAAAATATTTTTACACAGTTAACGCACTGGCCCCGCCCCCAGAACTGTACTTCATCTTACATTTCATACAGTTGACTGTTGACAAATATGATGCAGAGCAACAACTCCATAAATGCAGTTATGCCCTAAATTTCAAGATATTAGTGCAAAAAATGCCCGTATGTGTTTTTGTCTCATATTTATATCATATGATAGCAATATCACACGAGCAGCGAGAGCAATATCACACGAGTTTAAATGTGATTTTATACAACAGTTCAGTAAATAAGAAGTTGATATTGTGTTATATTTTAAACACAATATTATGTGTTTTTGCTCAATTTTGCAGAGAACCTTTAAAGTCACAGCAGAACTGTTGTGCGTCTCCGAGCAACATAGTTTAGTTCCTGAATGAATCCGCATTTTGAATGAATCGTGTGAATCAATGATTCAAAGACCCATTCATGTGAGAGCCGTTTACTTCATCCCTGAACGAATCACTCATAAAGACATTTACCGCCACCTGCTGGCAGATTTAGTTTCTTATTTAGAGTATAATTTCATAAAAATAATAATAAATAGCCTATATGAAACATAATAATAATAACATTAAAGGGATAGTTCGCCCAAAAAATTTAAATTATGTCATCATTTACTCACCCTCATGTCGTTTCAAACCTTTCTTTTGTGGAACATAAAAGAAGGTATTTTGAAGACTGTTGGTAACAAAGCTGTGTTGGTTACCAATGACTTTCATTATACGAACAAAAAATATACTGAGATGTTTCTCAAATCATCTTCTTTTATGTTCCATTGTTACGTTAGGCTGTTGTAGCCTAAATGTGTAATACATCTTATGTTTAACCAAATAAAATATTTCTTTCTAAAGCTACAATTTGTAATGTCTACTTGATACTTTCTCGTTTAACACAAAAACAGCTTTAAATAATCTTGTGTGGGTATTTTCACAGGCAAATTTAATTTGCAATTAATTAGATTAATTAATCAAAACATCATGTAATTAATTAGATTAAAATCGACTGTTTTTAATCGTATTTTAATCGACTGACAGCCCTAATTATATTATAAAATACCTGCACACTGTATATACAGCTGGTTGAGGCTGTTTTGACCAGCTTCATCTATCAATACCAACCAAAAGAAAACAGCTCAACCATTGAGGATAAAATAGCTACGCTTTCCAGCCACGTTCAAACCGCTGGCATTTTGGTGGGAATTGTGATCCCTGTGACTGTGAGGAATGGTGACCGCTGCTACTAGAGTCCATGAAGCTCAGGAATTAGATTAACCTTATTGAGTCCCCTCTCTTAACTCAATCTCTGCCTCTCAGTCTGTGACTGAACTACTTCTCTTGAAACAAAACCTCTTAAAATCCTGCCTGTCTCCTTACATAGAAGTGAGAAAATAACTGTTATCAATTTCCTAATGAGGTGTTTGAGCCTGAGAGCCCACTATAATAATTGATCGTGCTGTTTGTTTAATTGCCCCAATGGCTCCATTCATCTGTTACAATTGCAGTTATTAAGTAAACGTCTGTGTCTAAAAGGTGGCCTGTGTGAACAGCTCCATCCGCAGCAGGTTGTGGTGCATTGGCTCCAAAGCAGTCACCTCTATGTGACCGTGATGAGGACAGCAGGCTGTTTTTGGAGCAGGGACCCCCGAGGCTGTGGCGGTCCGTCGGCAGTGACCCGTGCTGTGTCTGTCTGTCTGTCCACACTTACCTGTAGCGGAAACGACTCCCCTTGAAGAACAGGTTACTGCTGGACACCGTACGAACCTGGCTCGACTTCTCCAGCCTGATGAGGGACAGAGAGGAATGATTAAGCTCTGAACATGCACAAAAAACACATTTACACATTTGTATGAAACTAGAAGTCAAATAAAAAGGATAACACAACTCAGTATTTCAAAACTACACAGTCTGAATTAAGAATAATTTATCTTTTAACTCTTTTAAGCACAAATATGACATTGCTGTTATCAAATATGTTCAAACTTTCTAAGATTCTTTAGTATTTTTTTTTTAAGATTCATTTTATAAATCTGTATTTAGAGTTCTATGCAGTGGTAGACGATACATACACAAACAGGTACTTGGCGTACAAGTACGGATACCCTAAAAAAAATCACTGGTAGAAGTATGCATAGCCCTTTACGATTTTAGTTGAGTAAAAATAACAAAAGTACTTGGTAATTAATGTACCTAAGTATTACAAGTAAAAAGTACTGGACCAATTCAACAGGCTTATTGAAAATAATCAGCTTGTTCACAAATCAGACACTGCTATTGCGTGGTGAAATTATGAATTAGATTAGATTTTAAAATGTAAAGTAAAAGTTTCCCAAAATAAAAACATAAAAAAAAAAAAAAAGATACTCAATACAGATACAGACAGAAAAATGTACTTAAGTACAGTAACTAAGTAAAAATGTGTCCACCACTGGTTATATGATGGCATAAACTAATCTGCAACTGTAGAAATTTGTGAAATACATATGTTTCTATACTTGGTTCTATACTATGGTAGAATATTACAGTATTTGCTATATTAGTTATTTATGTAAAAAAAATGTTGAAATTTTATTTACAAATGTTGTAAAATTAAATTAACATAAAATTTATTTGATGTGTGGAGACAGGTTTGTGTATATTAGCTACAATGTAAGACTTCAAATACCACTCATCCAATCATAATTCAGAATTTCTTTTAAATTTCCAGTATAAATTTTACAATCCTTGGTTTTTAACTCTAAACTGTTTTACATTAATCAATTGTTATAAATAATTGTATATTTTAGTTTGCATTCATAAACTTCCAAAATAAAATGACCTAAATGAGATTAACTACTTTAATTGTATTTAATTAATTTAATTCAGAAGTATTTTATACATTATTTAATTAAAATTATTTAAAAAGTATTTAATAAATAAATATCCAAAGTTCTGTCATGAAACTCTAGATGGCGCAGTACGATAGGTCTAACTCAATATGACATAATTATCACATGGCGCAGCTGATTGGTTCTTTATTTATCAGCAGCCAATGTGCTCGCTGCTCAACATTCAAATACTTGGCTAGTGCTTGCTGTAGCAGTTGCAGCATGTTTCAGAAAGCCTCCACCCTCCCCAGCTCCACCTGTATAGATCTGCTACGAGGCAACCCTCTACATTGCGAGTAAATCACTCGCATATGCAACTAAATCTTCACTCTGGCGACTAAATGATGTCTAATATTAGCCAATTGCTAATAAATTCTCAGATTTTACTCGCCAGTGTGTGAGTTGGAGGCTAAGTATAAGTTTTTCAATTGCCAAGGTGTTCGTAGAGGGCTGCGAGGTGATTCATGTATGCTACATATGGGGGTTATTTCATATATGTTATGTGCAGCAGCAGTATTTCTTACATGCTCACAGCAGCATGTCTGTGGCATGTACATTACCATGCTAAACCCTCCGAGAGTTGTCATGATAGAAATAAGTTTGTTGAACTCCAAGCAAAACAACATTATATCACATTACAGTTAAATAAAATTAACTATTTATTATAAGTCAGATTTTGTCATATCACCTAACCCACTGACATGCTCAAAATGTTTGGTTTCTAAAGCTAGTACATATTTTCTATCTAACCCTCCTAGTGACTGAAACCTCAGGCTGAGCTTGAGTGTTCTGACTCAGACGATCTCTGGTGAACATTTGTTTCAGGCTTTTCATCACCAGGTGTGGGATCTCCTTCCCCATAGACGGCCTTTATATGAATCATAAAACCCACTTTTCAATTATCATCTGCCTTCACCTGCCACAAATTCTCCTTCTCTATGGGACTTTAACTACAGCTACAAATTTCTCTTTGCCCCAGTGGAATGAATTCAGTCAGACTTGGAATACCATGTAGATTCAGTTTTGATAAGGCGCCTTGCCAAATCAATGATTACACCATTCCCTTCACCTAAATTGAGCTTTCCCACACTTCATGATGAGCGCTGAAACAGACTTTCGTTCCAAAGATGTCACCTCAGTCAGCCAAAATCGTTCATCATAAAACGGAGACAAAAACCAGCGGTGGCTCGCCATGTTATGAAACTGGGCTCTCCTTTTAGAAACCTGAAACACTGCAGTCTGCCTCGAGCTGCACGTTGCTTTAAACGCTTCCCATGGCGTGGCCAAGGACACGTACAATCAACCGTGACTGAAATGCGCACGGACATCCCTCCAGAGGAGCTAGCAGAACGCATCTCTCATTCCTCACGCGGTAAAGGTCATTCTCAACACGTGGCTGTTCCTTTAGATGACCCCCGCGAGGTAAAAACAGTGACAGCATCTAGACGTAGGTGTCCAGACACTTGCAGAAGTGTCTTGCATTATTAGTCAGCTTATTTACCAGTCTTAAATATCATGCTCTGGAGAGACTAAATGATAGTGTTTGCCATTAGGAAGAGCCAAAAAGGGACAAATTATTTCTGGAACTTTTTTATTGTGCAGTTGCCTTTCAGAAGCATCACACCTGTCTAACCAAACAAATATATTCATCTCGAAGGAAGGAGCAGTGCAAAAACTCACTTGTAGAAGGCTTGATTTTCAACACCGCATTTCCAAAGGTGCTTGCAGGCCTCTGGAGTTGGTGCAAAGTATGTCAAGATGATCTTTTTGTCCTGTGCATAACAATAAGTCATTAAAGGTGCACAAATGCGGCACTGTCGAAGAGAATTATTAAAGTTTCACACATTGTGTCATAATCATAAGGCAATTTGGTATATTGTAATTATCTTTGACTTCAATGTTGGCATATTTAGTTTTCTCACCTCCTTCTGATTTGCATATATATGGAATGTCTTTCCCTCAAACTTCAGTTTGGTCACCTCGTCCCTGTTCAAGTGGAAGAAGAATGCATATATTAAGATATTATAATGTATATAAATTTAGAATACACACACACAAATGTTATGTAAATATATGTAGTTTATAAACATGTAGTATTATGTATAATTGTATATAAATAAAGAAATAAATGATTAGCTATGTATAGAGACTACATGAATAATAAATGAAAATTATGTGATTTTTGTGATCATCATTGTCCATGTTGTTCTATCTATCTATCTATCTATCGATACAAATATGTTTTATATGTATTATTTGAGATATATATATATATTGTAAATAACACTTTATTACATAATAAAATACATATATATATATATATATATATATTGGATTATGTAATAAAGTGTTATTTACAATTTGGTATGTGTGTATGTGTATATATATATACAGTATATATACACTGTATGTATATATATATATATATATATTAGTGGTGTCAAAATTAGCGCGTTAACGCTTTTTCAGTTTAAAAATATTTAACGCAGGGGCGGGGCTAGGGTTGGCCACCCCACTCTCAACAGCTGTGTCTGTCACTTTTTCTCTTAACAAGAAGTGCATTTATTCATTCGCAAAATGACTGAGAACGGGAGACGTTTCAGACGCGTGCTCCACTTAATTTCAGCGCCAGGTGCGAGTCAAAACGGAAACGGTACTGTGCTCACAGCGCGTGCTCTTCAATTGCACGCACAAAGGCGCCGGCGCGCGCTGTAGCCTGTATCCTTTCATATCAAAGCATGAAATAAACTACTTGCATGCATGGGTCAGAAAAGGTAAAAAGAGTAGAGAGAAAATATTATGTGTGTCAGATCCGCATCACGTTCAGCAGCAGCAGCTCTTAAAGAAATAACAGCCAAAATAACCTAATAGCCAGCTGCTGTGATGTCTATTAATCAAAGGGCAAAGAAAAAACAGAACTTTTATAGCTTTAAGGATTCATCAATATTTAATTTAGAGTTTGATAACTTCAATTTCAATTTCTGTATATTTCTGCTGAAGGGCACAGGTAAATATGACATTTATTATAATGGGTTTATATGAAGATTGTTTTAAGTTCACTTAAATTAGAAGCTATTCTTTATGTTGTTTGTACATTAATTTGAAGATTGAATGTGAAATTATTGCAATATAAAAGTATATTTAAAAACGTTAATGTTAGGTGGGATAAATCGCGATTTCAGAAAAATGTGTGATTAATTAGTAAAAATTTTTTAATCGATTGACAGCACTAAATATATATATATATATATATATATATATGTATATATACACTCAATAATACATACATGCACAAATATATATACACACACACACACACACACAGAGAGAGAGAGACGATGATGTCAGTAGAAAATGACATAATTATCATGTATTATTCATGAAGTCTCATTACAAATGCATTCAAACAAATTAGTTGACAAAATGTTTACAAACTGAATTACATGAGCTCATTTTAATTAATTACAATGAACAAGCCATTGTGTCATGAAAAACTATAAATTGCCATATTCCATTTCACAAATAAACACATAGATTGCACAATTGCACTCTTTCTTCACTCTTTACACTCTTTACTTTAAGTGTGAATCATACATGCACTACAGATTGTCTCATTATTTAAGAATGACTCATTATTTTCAGCTTCACGATGCATGCGTGTATGCATGTCTGTGTTTACTCAGCCCCGAAGACGTCAACAGAAGTTCAGTAGGGAAAAGAGGCAAGTATTAGTCACTCACCACTTGAGGAAATGGACTCTTTTGTTCCCCTGAAGCACGACAAAACCGAACGGGGTGAAGGCGAGGAAAGCCGGGTTACCAGATACATCCTGTGATGAACAACAACAGAGGACCACATCACCTTCATTTCTCAACAAGCAGACACTGAGCAGGAAGACTCAATACAGCACAATATAGAAGTGATCATAACACCTTCATTTCTCAACAAGCAGACACTGAGCAGGAAGACTCAATACAGCACAATATAGAAGTGATCATAACACCTTCATTTCTCAACAAGCAGACACTGAGCAGGAAGACTCAATACAGCACAATATAGAAGTGATCATAACACCTTCATTTCTCAACAAGCAGACACTGAGCAGGAAGACTCAATACAGCACAATATAGAAGTGATCATAACAATCGAACATTCATACTTTTGTTTTCAGGGTTGCTTAATCTAATGTTCTGCAGCAAAATGGGCAGTTTTGGGCTTTTTTACTGTTGAGATTACTGGCAATAGACATTTCACAAACTGGAGACAAAAAAAAAAAAACCTCACTGTAGGGAGTACGTATCTTAGTACACTATTTTAATGGCCTTGTTTCAAGCTGCAATTTCCCCATTCATTTTCTATAAATCTGCAGAATATATACAAAGATGTAATGAAATCAACAACAGCGAAACATTTATCAGTGGTTTTATACATGACAATATATAAAACTACTGACTATAAATTCATGAACTTAAGTAAGTCTGTTGCTATAAGCATTCTTATCAAAAGTTTGCAGTGGTATGATTTTTAATGTTTCTGAAAGAAATCTCTAATGCTCAATAAGGCTCCATTTATTTCAACAAAGACAAAAAAAACTGAAATATTGCACTATATTATTACATTTTGAAATAACGGTTTCTGTTTTAATATATATTAAAATGTAATTTATTCCTGTGATGGCAAAGCTGAATTTTTAGCCTTCAAGATCACATCATCTTTCAGAAAATCATTCTAATATGCTGATTTGCTGCTCAAAGATTTCATTTCTTACTATCAGTGGTGAAAACAGTTGTGCTGCTTATGGACACTGTGATAACGAACAGCAAAAGAACAGCATTTATTTGAAATATAAATCCTTTGTAACATAATTATTGTCTTAATTGTCACTTTTGATCTCTCACCAGGAACTAAGTAATTAAACTTTTTTTTAATATGAAGTCATAAAATAACACTGACTTGTGGCTTCTAGAGACTTGCAGCCATCTAAATGGGAATCTTTTCTGTGTTTCCTGAACATTCTGACATTATAAAAGGGCACTTGGTTTATAAAACTTTGAGAAACTTTTACACAATACACAATAGCTTTTGGATGCAAGCAGTAAATGCATCAGATAGAGTCGTCTAACCTTGCACGGATGAGGATCCACGCCGTATGTTTCAAGCATTTCTGCTTTCTGCAGGAACTTCAGCTCAGCTGTTTCTGGAGTTTGACCTCTGCAAAACAACACATGAAAACACCATCTGTGTCATTCAGTGGTGGAACAACCAGAGCAACAGCACAGCAGAGTCACCGAATTACATTTCAGAACTGATACACTGGTGCCATCGGTATTGGACTGAATCCACATTCCAGTGGTTTTGTAGTCAACATATCCTGCAAAGTGGAAAATTGCTATAAATTAAAAAAAAAAAAAAGCCATCTGAAACATAATGCTAATTTGAATATGAACAAATGCATCTATTTTGACACTTTACACTTGAAGACACTGATTAGCGGCCACTAAATAAAAAAGCAAAACCAAACCAACCAGACGGTTCAAGTATCATCACTCCAGGAAACCTCTTACCAATTCATATTTTACTCAGCACTGTCCATTTAACATTCAAGACCTTAAAGGCAGAGTAAGCGATTTTTCAAAAACACTTTAGAAAACTGATTCGGGCCGAATCGCAAAACAAACTTGTAGCCAATCAGCAATAAGGGGCATGTCTACTCGTGATGTGGAGGAGAGCGCGTTCAGTGCATGGGACGGACATTAGCCGAGCCGAGCGACAAAAAGATAGAGATGGCGGATAAAAAACAAAAGAGGAAAACATCTGCGGAACGATAAGGCAAGAAGTAGGACCCGTGTAAATATCGGATCAGCTTTCCAGCGCTGGAGAGAACTCAAGGAGCGGAGGCCTGCGATCGGACGCCGAGGTTGCTTTTGTTTCTTCTCAATAGGTGAGTAACACAGTGTCTACAACAGCTAAAGTCTGCCTACACTGGACGCGATCAAACGACCGTTGAAAACCATTTGAAATTTGTGTCAGCACATCATAAATAGAACCCGGCAGCAGTTTTCTGTCGGGATTTGTTGCGCCGCGCCGCTCACGTCCGTAGACACGGTGTAACATTGGTTTTGCTTTGTTTCACAGAACTAATCGTTGCCTGGGTTGCGTACGTATATGTGGGGCGGAGCTATCAAAATAGGGGCAAGACCCTTTTGGGGTAGGGGCGTGTTTGTTTTGGTGATTTCAAATATCAACATTGGCTACCAGAAATCACTTACTCTGCCTTTAATGTAACAAGACAGCCTGGCTCCTATTTCAATGCAAATCAAAGAAGAAAAGCGACAGTTAAGACTGATGGGCCGGCTCTGGTCATAGAACAGTCAGACCACAAGAGGGCAGCAGTAATCATGCTCCTGTTTGGTGGATCATCTAGTTTGGTGTGTCCATAAATTCCAAAGTGTAGATGTCACAACGCCTTATTTTCATGTGTCCATATAAGAATAGTCAACTGCTTCTCACTAAATCCATCACTATGACTATCAAGAAAATCATGATTGTTTGGCAGTTTACAGTTTATCCTTCGTTGGGATATTATAGTTGGACTTGCTCATGTAAACTTGGAAAGAAAGTACTGCTTGGTCAATGATGGCCTACGGATTTGTGGCATATTAAAAAGACATCAGATCTGACCAACAATAATGAGGGCCAAGACTTCACACTAATGACACATTGTGTGATCGAGTGTGTGAATGCATCTTTGTGAGAGAAATAAACAAAAAGATACAAAGATCATTTCAGCTCAAATGAGTGCACAAGGTCAACTAAACAAGTTTTTATGTCTAGTTAACTTGTACATACAGGCTAACAATGGGATGAAGGCATTAAAAACAAAATCTTGTGCAAAAAATCAAACTTTGTGGTAATTTTTTTTTTTAATAAGTTAAATATTTATGGTTAAATAAGGTTAAATATGTTGATTTCTACACGCAATACCCTTCAAAAGTTAGGGGTCAGTATTTTTTTTTTTAAATATCATGGTTTCCACAAAAACAAAGCAGAACGGCTTTTTTTTAACACTGATAATAATAAGAAATGTTTCTTGAGCAGCCAATCAGCATATTAGAATGATTTCTGAAGGATCATGTGACACTGAAGACTGGAGTAATGATTCTGAAAATTCAGCTTTGCCATCACAGTAATAAATTACTTTCTAAAATATATATTCAAATACAAAATTAGTTATTTTAAATTATAATAATATTTTAAAAATTTAACAGACCCCAAACTTTTGAATGGTAGAGTATCTTAATAAATTTTCAACATTTTAAGTTGTATAAATTAACAGTAATGTATTAAATATGAACATCAATTAATAATAAACAATAGCATGTTTATAAAAAAAATAACCTAGATTTAAAAAAAAAAGTTGTTCATTGTAGTTCATGACACCCAATGCCTTAACTAATGTTACCAAAAGTAACCTAAGTGTCACTGAAAACGTCAAATGTCAGAATAAAGACAAGAAAAAATGTTAAATGAAATAACTAAATTATTTATATTAGGACACACACACTAAGAAAATCTGATAGCAGATAACAGAAATGTACAGAAATAGACAAAAAGCAGAGAGAAGGGAATTCTTAAGAGACATTTCCGTAATTCCTGAGCCATACATCTAGAAAAAGGAGGGGAAAGGTTACACATACATTAACTCGGTCTTGTGAATCTCTGCAATCCTTCTTTCCAGCTTCTCCGAGTGCTTGGGGAAGAACTGGAACTTTGAGCTGTAGCCCTCTGGATGCTTTCCTGGGTCGTAGTCTCCAATCTCAGCTGCAAAGTAGTCATAAAAATCAATCTTTCATCATGCTACCATTCAGAGTCCAACCTCAGCAGTAAAGCAGACACATAAATCAATCTTTCATCACGCAACCGTGTTACGCAGATGCATTTTAGTTGACATGTGGGCATGTTAACGTGTTGTCTTAATGAACATCCTCTGTGAGAGGAAGTGTTGGGAGCCATATGTTCTCTTTGTAGGCAGGATGTGGGGTTTTGTGGATTAGCATACAAGTAATAGCATTTTCAATATGCCGTTTGCTTCTGCACTTGGTACCTATAAGTCCTGACCATTGCTCTGTGCTCTGAGTCTGAAGTGATGGAACAGTGCATCTTTAATTCAAAAGGGTTGTCCAAAACATGCCCCTGCCCAACCTGTCAAAGAACATTACTGTGCATCCTGCCCTCAGAGCCGCTATGTTCCCTTCTCATGTGACTGAATCTCTAACATCTCTGTAGACTCGAAGTTCATCCATTTATTTATTCTAGGTTTGAAAATAATGTTGGAACTTCAAGGACAAAAGTGTGCAAAATTAAACATCTATTTTTTTAAAGATTCAAAAAATTATATCAGAAATAAATTAATATTTTTAAATTATGCAATAATTAAAATTAAATTATAATTTTGTGTCCTTGTGTCCTTTGTTTTAAAATGTAATTTATTCCTGCTAACAAAACTGAATTTTCAGCTGCCTTTATTCCAGTCTTCAGTGTCACATGATCCTTCAGAAAACATCTAATATGTGACCTTGGACCACAAAACCAGTCTTAAGTGTCAATTTTTCAAAATTGAGATTTATACATCATCTGAAAGCTGAATAAATAAGCTTTCCATTGATGTATGGTTTGTTAGGATAGGGCAATATTTGGTCGAGATACAACTATTTGAATATCTGGAATCTGAGGGTGCAAAGAAAATCAAAATATTGAGAAAATCGCCTTTAAAGTCGTCCAAATTAAGTGCTTAGCAATGCATGTTACTAATCAAAAATTTAGTTTTGATATATTTACGGTAGGAAATTTACAAAATATCTTCATGGAACATGATCTTTACTTAATATCCTAATGATTTTTGGCATAGAAGAAAAATCTATAATTTTGACCCATACAATGTATTTTGGCTATTGCTACAAATATACCCTAGCGACTTAAGACTGGTTTTGTGGTCCAGGGTCACATATGCTGATTTGTGGCTCTACAAACGTTTCTTATTATAATCAATGTTGAAAACAGCTGGATTGCTTAATATTTCTGTGAAAACGATGATACATTTCTATTCATCAGGACTCCTTGAAGAATAGAAGTTGCATCCTTGTTGAATAAAATTATCCCAACCTTCTGAACGGTAGTCATCCCGCAGATTTTATATTAGATATTCTAGGGTCACAGTTCATTCTACGTTACCTTGTAAGATGTAAGCTGCCAACATGGCAGCGTCAGACGTTTTGCAGAGCAGACGACCGTGGTACAGATCTCTTTTGATCTGCAGGAAGACGAGATACCTGCAACCAGGAGAAAATACCTCATGCATTCCATTATCCTTCACATTTTTGTTGGACTATGTAAATAAAATGTTAAATGTTAAACTATTTGTCTGTAATGATGAGGGCTGATAATGACAGACACAGAGGTGCAATGTGAAATTTCCCAGTAGGAGAAAAAAATGTATGTGGATTCAACTCTCTCTCAAAACATGCTGAATATTTCTCTTTGATTTGGTTAAAATGAGCTCTCGGAATGAATTGAGAACAGGATTGTTGTTTTGGGAAGAGATGGCCTGAAGCAGACTGCTGTGTCAAAAGCTGTCAAGTTGGGGAAAAGAGAGACTTCGGCAGTCAAAAACACTGCAAAACCCAAACGTCTTTGTCCCTGGTCTCACAGCGGTATAATGTTATAAACACAGATGCTACTTTTTATAATTATGGATTTAGAGCTCATAGATTAGATTTTAATGGAATGGAAAGAGTAAATTCTACTGTTTGCTTTATGTGACGAAAAACTTCTTTTTGGCACTGTTACATAAAGACAAGAGCTTCCTCGTGCACCAGTGTCACATTTTCTATTCATAAATCAATCCAGTCCCAATCTGGTACTTGGCTCTTCTCACCTTCAGTGCAACAGATGTCCCATGAGTAAAGAGCGACATGCTTGTCTTTAACTTCTCAAAGTAGGCCAGCCCAGCTAGAGCTAATAGCTTTTCACTTAAGAGGCCATAGGAGCTAAAAATGCAATTATGTTCCCTGAATTCTCTCTAGGTGACAGCAGCTAAATGGCAATTTCTGTAGCCACCAGTCAATTTCTGGCCTACATATCGGCTTCTTTCTTTATCTGTAACCTGCCATTTATGGAAACACACTCTACGCGTCAGTGTCATTTGGTTCTGGAGAAGGACAGGCCAAATATAGGAACAGCTAAATGGCAAAGTATTGGGCTGAGATGCTTGTTTTTGCTCTGTGGAATATGCACTCTACTCAAGTTATTTTCCAATAATCCAACAATCACAGAAACTGGATACATATTACTAACACGAACATAATAATACTAAATCATCTCATTATAGGGAGATGTTATTATTAAGTGTAATTTTTATGCTTGTAAGTTTAAAATGTAAAGAAAAGGGTAAAACATGATATAAATTATATTAAATATCAGTACAGTACATAAAAAGTCTATATATTAAAAATAATATAAAATTAATTAATATTGTTAAAATTAAGGAAAAATTAGGAAAATATATATATTTTTAAATGTTTTGTAAGATTTAAATAAAGACTTCAAAAAGTTGAATATCATATAATTTCAGACAGGTTTATCTGTTGCTGCCTGAAATTCTTAAAGGTATTAATTACCAACAACTTTATTCTATAAGACTTCACTAAGACATATTTATGAAAATAAGTTTAACATGAACTTTTATGCAGTATGTTGAAAGATGTTGATATGTCAAAAATATAGCATTATATCATTAAAATATATCATTAGCCATCATTTAGATACAACATGACAACTTACAATGCATGATGTGATGTGCTGCTTTGCTATGTTGCAAAGATGCAGTTTGGGCATGAGTGACTTGTTTGCCATGGAAATTAAGCTAATGACAAATTTGTGCATGGTGTTGAGCAATAATCTCGTCTTAAAACCTGAGAATTTCCAAACACGGAAAAACTCAGCATGGATTTACTGTGGAATTATGAGTGGCAGAAGAAAGCGCGGAGAGACAGAATCACTTTTTTCTCTCACATTTCCCAACAGCTGCGACACCCTTGCTTGAGGTGGATACATTTCTTTCTCTTACAGGGACTATATGCTAATTCTTCCATTCACTCCAAATGATGTCCTTTTCTTTCAGATAATCCTTCTATTTCTCAGCCATACCCCTCATTAGTCTTTCTGCTCCTTCTGTCTACCTGCCTCTCTCTCATCTAATTTCCTGTCTTCAACTCTATGTTCATCCTCTTGTTTCACATCTCTTTTCAGCTTCTCCTCTCATTTCAGCGTGAGTTATTGCTTTGTGTTCCCCACAAGCATTTAATTTCACAGTACAGTAAACACTAGCATCTCCCCAACTCCACACATCAATCTATACCTGAGCACACTGCGAAGTGCCCATATGTCAAAGTATTTAATGTCTGCTACTTATATGCACAAACTGTCATTAATGCGGCCCCTCATTAGGTTATAAGAAGCACAGTATGCAAAGATCTCGTTTCAGGTCGAGTGTGTGAATTTCTGGGTGACCTCATTGCAGACTGATCGAGAGTGGATGAAAGAGGTGGAGAGAGACACTGTGATGCTGGCCAAGACTTTGCTTGCTAGAGGCTAATCATGTATCATTCAGAGGAATCTGTTAGGAGTCACTGACCATACATCTGTCCTTATCGGTGAGTGAGAAACAGCTTTGAATCTTGAGAGTAACAGCAAGATAAGAGTCATATAGGCACTTGTATATGTTTATAGTGTTTTAAAAGGGGTCATGAACTGAGAAATCAAAGAGGTCATTTTACTATAAAAAAGTATGTTTCAGACTTTCTCATTATTCTAAAAATAGCTTGTATTGAAGCCAATCTGCCAAAACGACAGCTTGTGAAATGTATAACTCTATGATGTAATAGTGTGGATAAGCACCGCCTCCAAAGAAGATGATCAACACCTGCTTCTACATCACTGCCTGTTTAGCTCCACCCACCGATTTGTGCATGTAGTGTAAATAACGAGAGAGGCAAACGAAGGTCTACGCTGAAACTAAACGATAAAGATGGCTCTTAAGACAACAAGATGCTGTACAGTGCCAAGTTGTGGTCTTTTGCATTGCCTTCCTTCTGATCCCAACATTAGGAAAGAGTGGATTAATTATTTTTATTGAAGAGTCAGACCATATCAGTAAAAACTTGGTCCTTTGTTCACTTCATTTAACCGTGGATTCGTTTACAAACAAGGCACAATTCGACGCAGGATTTTCAAAAAGATTGAAACTGAAAGACGATGCTGTGCCAACTATACTGGATCCGAAAGTTGAAAGTGAGTTTTTATTATGTGATCACTATTGCTTTGTCTGTTATTACAGATCATTTGTACTGATATGTCCACACATTTATGCGTTTTAACAGGAATCACAGCAGTGTCCATCTGTGAAGGATGTAGGCTGTCAAACATACACAACTGTTAGCCAATCATAGCAGTGGGCGTTTACTTCCGAATCTACAATCCGCCACGCCTATTCAAACAGAGCGCTTCAATGAGGGTCAAAACAGGACGAAAAATAGCCTATTACTTCTAAATTATGATGTTTTTTTATGTAAAATCTTGCTAACATTACAAGTGGACCTCAGACAACAAGCACTTAGTATGTTCTGACTAGTTGTTAGGATATCAGGACAAAACGACGATTTTCTGACAGGATCTGGTGTCTGGAGCTGGATCTAATATTTCTGGCTTAGAGACTAACAATCACAGAGCTTATTTTCTGCAATAATCCAAAAGCCAATGGAAAAATCCTTTTGGATTTTTGGGCAAGGTAATTAGTGTGACGTTAATTAATGGGTTGGCCAACAAAAGTACATCATCAATGCAGCACTCTATAGCAAACTGGCCATATTTGGGCAAAAAGAAGCCCAATGTTTTAAAGCCAGTATAAAGCAAAGTTGAATGGCTTTCTGGTGCTGCCAAACATCTGTTGTCGTTTGGTTTGTAATGCTTAATCAAAGCAGAGCTTTAGGCCTACGCTTAAAGGAATCCTATCCTTTTATGCGAGAAACTAAGGCAGCTCTGTAATCAAATGCCATTTAATCATGTGACTTAGGTACTGAATGCAAAAAGCAGAATCCTTTCATTGTGGCAGCTCATACCTGGTGATCTCCTCCTTTAGAGCAGCAGGATCTGGTGGGTAGAACTTTACCCGCAGACACATGGTGAATGGAGGTTGTGCTGTGTGGAGAAAATTAACATGGTTGAGAAACACTGCCTCAATCAGTAAACTTAATCTGATTTAGTACTTGCTGCCTTAATATAATACATATACACTGTGTACTGTAATGCCTTAATCAAAACATCTTTAAAAACAAGTTTACTTGAGAAGCAAGATTGCATCACACTTTACGCTGTTTTGCAATATACTTGTTTTCAGAGAATATATCCTGAATTAAGTTTATATTTCTTATCCCACTGACAATTTTTTTTCCTGGTGTTTAAACATAGATCTAACACAATTTTGAGATGTTTATAATTAAAATAGTTTTAAACATAGATTAACACAATATTGAGAGGTTCATAACTAAACTATCAGGAAACAATCCGCCAGTGGGATAAGAAAAAAAAGAAATTTAAGATATATTGCACTTTTTATACAGTAATTTGTAACTGTGTTTCAATACTATAATAAAATATTATTTTGGAGAATTAATACTAAAACTGAATTCTCAATGTTTATGCCTTATAGTTTCAATTGGACCCCAAAGTACAGATTATGCAGGTCAAACAATTATAAAATCTGCTGCTGCTAAATTTAACATTCAACAACTTTCAACAGATTACAGTTTCACATCTTCAGTCAGGAAATTAATGATTATTGAGTGCTTGTTTATAATGAAAGTAAACTTTCATTCCATTGTTTCACTATTTCTAAGGCTAAGAAATGTGTTTTGTTTTTTACTTTTAAGTAGCAAGTGCAATTAAATGTGGAAACCTTTTTTTTTTTGCTTTTTAAATTTTTCTGTACATTCTACAATTATGTGAAAACAAACCTTATCTTACGCAGTTTTGCTTCACAGGTAGATGTATCTTGCTTCAAGGATGGAAAAAACAATCCTTAAGAAAGTTGTTTTTGCAGTAGTTTGTTTGAGATCAGAACCATACAAAGTGAGTGTTGAGTAAAGGCCTGTTCATACCAAAGACAATAACTATAATCATAACTATAAAACTGTGTGTTGGTCTGGATGCTAATATAAAAGTTTAACACAAGGTTTCCAGACCCACTGCATGTCAGAACAACATCATCACTTCATCAGATGACAGCTCCTATTTGAGATTGCACCATTTCTAAATGTATAGTACCCATGAATCCCATTAGCATGCTTCATTACGGTCACCAAAGTGCTGTTGTTCGTAATTGCTCCATTATGGCAGCTAGCACACTATAAATAAGATCTGACTGATGATACTTACATTTCATCTGCTTAGAAATTGACTTGGTGAACTCCAGCCAGTGCTAAAACAACAGAGGAGAGAGTTTTATTTCCACACGCACAAACGTATACTGACAGAGCACATGTACACACATATTACATCTATATTTCATCTAACACATAATTACACAGGAGCAGGTGGTCAGTGTGGGTAGATGTACAGAGATTTTATATCAGTATGAGTGTGAGATGGGGGCAGGGGAGATATATTAATCATTTCATCTAATTTCTTTCTTCTCCGGAGCGAAAGATTAGCACATCTTCTACGTCATGCTGAGATTCTATCACTGCTATTGTGTGCAGCCTCAGATAAGCCAAATCAGCCAAACTGAGCCATTGGATTTGAGAAAAAGTATATTTGGGTCTTAGTGCCAGTAGGCTAATGTCTAGAAATAGCATCAGGCTAGATTCGATTTCAGATTATAGTGATCTGAAAGCTTTTTGGTCAAAATTTTTCCTGACATATTATCGTATTCTGGACTGTCAGCTAATCTGTGCCATATTTTGCCAACTAGGAATATACTAAAGGGAATTGTGGGCACTCAGTAGACGCTAAGGTTGTCCCAGTGTGTCGTCTACAGCATCAGTTAGATGCCCTCATTATTATTTATGTCACTCAATGCGAAAAGCTCCCAAACGGGGTCAGTCAAAAAGACAGGCATGAAGAAACTCTAGAGTATGTGGACGTAAAGCTTGTGCGCTGTCAGGTTTGCACTTAGTGAACACAGATCAGCACAGATCTGTAATTCTAGAGATAGACAGTGTTTCCTTACAGGAGCTATACAGAATGTTCATCTAGAATCTTTACATTTTTTTATATAATTTGAATCTTTTTTAATTAAAATTAAAAATATATATTTCACATTTACAAATATTAAAACATTTAATAATTTGTTAGCATAAAATGTATTTTTAACATCTGAAACAGTGTTGCTATCGTTAACTAAAGCTATAAAAAATTCATTAATTGAAATAAAGCTGAAATTAAATATTAGATTATATAGCTATTGATGAAATTAACAAATATTAGATGAAAAACATAAACCTACATTAGAAAAGTATAAATTAGAAATTTTAGAAAAGTACTAAAATTGCTATAACTAAAACTAAAATAAAAATATTAGGCTAAACAGAAATTCCAAGTATTTAAACATTTGATTTTTTTGTTAATATAAAATGTCTTGTTTAAACATTTGAAGCAGTGTTGTTATTGTTAACTAAAACAACTAAAATAATTTCTGTTCATCGAAATAAAGCTGAACTAAAATAGAATATTAGATAATACAAATATAAAATAAAATAAACAAATATTAGATTAAAAATTAAAGTAGAAATTAGAAATGTTGCTTTGGCAACTGATTGATGTAAAATAAGTTGAAGGTGAAGTACTAAAATAACTAAAACTGAAATAAAAATTATTTAAAGCTAAATAGAAATATTAAAATTGGTAAAAATGACAAAAGTGCATAAAAATAACGAAATAAATTTTAAATAAAAACTAAAAATAAGTTAATTCAAAATATTAATACAATAATAAAATATGTAAAACAATATATTTAAATACAGATGTTTAAGCTAGCCTTTTCACAAAAAATACAACCACTGTCTATATTAATACAGTATTTTGTGATCAGCAACAGTTTAGAAGCCTTAAAGGGTTAGTTCACCCAAAAATAAAAATTATGCTGTGTTTCACTCACCCCCGATGCATCCTAGGTGTATATGACTTTATGCTTCCGTTTACAACAGTGAGCGAAAGCTAGATTCAAGTGATCATTACGTTTTGAATATGGATATTTTTCTTACAAAAACGCATCGATTCGCTACAGGAGGCCTTTGTTCATCCCCCGGAGCCGTGTGAGACACTTTTTTTTGTGGAAGGGTGCTTTTTATTTCAGGTCTTTTGAACCGAAGGAATGCAACACCCGCTGAGTACAACGATAGAGCTTGAAAGATCAAAGACAATTTTTAATATAACTCCGACTGGATTCGTCTGAAAGAAGAAAGTCATATACACCTAGGATTCATCGGGGGTGAGTAAAACACAGCCTAATTTTCATTTTTGGCTGAACTAACCCTTTAAGAACAATTCTAGTACCTCTAACAGCATTTCTAAACTCAGATTCATTTGATATTTACATTTTGGAAGCAAAGTGGCAATTCTGTACGTTTACACATACTGATATATTGATTACATGCATGAAACATGCATGGCATTTTCTTACAGTATAGGGCCACTGGAAGGTTAGTCTGTTCCTCATATGTCTTCAGAAAACTTAGTTCATATTAACTTCACTGCACTGAAATTAACATGGAGAACATGCTCTCCCTTTGCTTATTGCAGATACATGTTTGTAAGAACATGACATAAATAATGAGAAATTTTTTATTTTTGTGCGAACTGGCCCTTTAAAGCAAAAACTATTAATCTGAGCCACATAATGGTCAGAGGGCCTGCCCTCAAATGATTTACAGTTTTCAAGCCTGTCCTTCTAGAAGGTTCATTCCATCAATCATCAGTTCTGTCTCTTTCAGTGACACTCCCTGATTACTCCAGAATGACCCTCGAATAGGGCTGCACGATAAATCGCATGCGATTTATCCGTTGTTCACTGACAAGCTGCGCAAAAAATTGCGCGATTATGAATGTGGTTTTGCGCAGCTTGTCAGTGAACAACGGCTCTGTGTAGTAAATGCTGCTCAATGTGAAAGCCCGCACGTGATGGAGATTTACCGCTGATTACAGAAGCGGCTTTACTGACAAGATGCGCATTAAATATCGCATGCGATTTATCGTGCAGCCCTACCTCGAAGGATCAATACAAACACAGACCACCCATAACACATGAATTCATCACTTATTAGGCATCATAATTCACAACCAATACGCTCTAAGAAATGAAAGGCACTTTGAGTATCCTGACAGATGCAGCTTTCTCCTAATAAAAAGGCTGTGGACATGAATGCTGAGATGATGAATTGGTGCTCTGCATTACCGTTGACCTTGGACTGTTTGATGCAAGCCACATGGTGGGACACTCACCCGTTGCTTATCCGGATCGACATATCTAATGCCAAAATAGTCCTTCTCCAGCAGGTTTAGATGGTGGCAGATGAGGTCGAACAAATACTGGCCTTTGGCATCCCTCTGAAAGACAAAGAGAAGAACAAATGATCAACAGGGCAGAAGTTTATTATTTTTCTGGGTACGTTGTTTATTTTTGGGCCAAAGAAAAATGTGGAAGAACTGAAGAAGAGCAGCCAAATAGAACTAAAATTTAGTGATCTGGGGCTGAGGAGGAAAGCATAGGATTTTAATTACTATTACTCTGATAACAATTTCTTTGACTCCTATGAAGAGATTCTGTATATCCAATATTAATGCAAAGAGAGTCCTGCGATTTCCATTTCTTTCTCATTACCTTTTCTAGTCATATTATAAGATTTTTTTTAAGTAATTCCAGAGACTGTTGGGATGTACTTCCATTTCTACTTGTGCCAGGTATCAAGTCGATATCAGTGTTTAGTGTACATGTCTCCAATAAAACAAACAGACTGATTTTATCAAGGTGACGTTCAGCATGTTTTACTCTACAAAAACCATCATCTAGCCAATTAAATATTTTAAAGCAGAGCAGAACTAAAAACATTTCAATTCCCTATAGATACGTCCATGAATTTTTAAATGTATCACTCATTTCGTTGACTTTTCCAAGCCTGGAAATCACACATGACTGTAGAAACCTGAGAGTATGTCCACATAAATGCACAAGAAGAAGAAACAGATGAGAAAGTCAATAGTTTAACAGTTTGTATGTGAGATCAAATGGTAGAGTCTCCATGTACAGTACTATTTCATCATTATTTTGTTACACTTAATAGGTCATTTGCAAAGGGACACACATTCTATACAATGTTCTTAGTTCTTTCATAGTCCCACTGTACAAGTCTAAACTACTCCATATCTGTTTAACAGTTCAACTCTTCATACCTAGAGAAAATGAGTTGGGAGAAAGAAATAAGATTCCATAAACCTGAAGTCACTTTTTCTTTCTCAGCCCACCTCTAATACCACACTCATTTGCATTCGGAATCCATTTTCCCTCAAACTAACAATATCACAGCCTTTCGCTTTTGCAGTATTTTTTTTTCTGGAATTGTATGCGATCAGAGTTTGAATTGCAAACCAAAACAATTCACCCTCAGTAGCAAGTCTTCAGGCATGAGTTATTTATTCTGGATTAAGACTTACTGTAAAGACTTGGCAAGCCATATTCATCCAAGACAACTCATTTTGTTACACTGAGCTTGGGACAGTATGCGTAAAGTAAATGTTCAGTCAGAGGTATTACAGCTGATCAGAATTAAACTACTTTGCAATCAAAAGTCAAATTTGCATTTCTTTGAAATTTCAGGTTGCTCTTTTAACGGAATAGTTGCCCCTGTGAATCATTGTTTACATGCAACCTAATAATCTGTTCATAATTTGACTGCTAGCTTAATCTGAATGATATGGATCCGAATGGTGGTGTAGATCTTACAGAATCTATTAAAGGAATAGTTCAATCAAAAGAATTGTTGAAAAAAGTTGGGTTACACTTTACTTGAAGGGGTGTGCATAAGACTGACATCATGATATGACACCTTCATAATATGAAGGTTTTTTATGCATGTTTATGACAACTGTCATTAAGTGTCATTCGCTCAGTTATGTAATTTTTAATGCAAAGATGACACTATCCCTTTAAAATAATACATTTATTCAGGTGGATGAGAATCTGTAATTAAGCACAGTCAGTAATAGAGCTTAGTCAGGGTTAGTGTTGGGCGATATGCTGAATTTTCATATCGTCCTATCGTCAGCCTGTGAGATCGCCGATACACGATATTATCGTGCTAATTTATGTAATTATTTACTTAGTTTCATTGCGAGAAAGTGAACCAACTCCAGCATAAGGCTAAAAGTAGCCTAATGTTTTTAATATGACTGAATTTGTATTTAACATGATAACAA